>NC_069505.1:616893478-617069670 GCF_027579735.1 Bombina bombina | reverse complement strand
TGGCATTAGGAATATAAGCCTTATTGTAGAGTGCAACCTTTTTTACATTTATCTATATTTTTATATATTTGTACATATATATTTATGTAATTATATGTGTAGGTATTCGGGTTAACGCTAGCATAAAATATGTTTTTTTTAAACTTGTAATACCAGCACAAACCGGATAGCAGAAAAATCTTAACGCTAGCGGTGTTTTCGCTAATGCAAAAAATTTAAAAAATACACTGCCACTTGTATTCTAGCCCTTTTTTGGTTTCATGTCCCTTTAATAATTTTATATTTATTGTTGCATAAGTTTGTTAAGTTAGCATTTAACAGTGCATGTTGGGTAAAAGCAAAATGTTATCAATTGAAACCTTAACTAATTATAACAACTATGACTGAAATTATCTAAATATTAAAACTAATGTCTAAATTTTCAAAATCTGTAGCACATCATATATTAGTTATTAAACCTTGGAAAACTGATATTTTGTTTCAACAATAATAATAAAAAATTAAAAAGTTATAACAACAATACATCTCTCCATCCCTTTCTCTCCCCCTCTGTTCCCCCTTCCTACTCTTCTTCTCTCCCTACTTCCCTCTCTTCCTTACTTTATTCTTCTCTCCTTCCCTCTCTTCCTTCTTTTCTATCTCTTCTTATCTTCCTGTTTTCCTCTCTTCCTCTCTTCATCCTTCCCTTTCTCCCTCTCTTACTCATTTTTCCTTTCCTTATTCCCCTCTCTTTATCCTTCCCTCTCTCCCTCTCTTCCTCTTTCCCTCTCTCCCGCTGTTTCTCTTCCCCTCTCTCGCTCTCTTCCTCCTTTCTTCTCTTCCTCTTATCCTCCCTGCCTCTCTCCCCTCTCTTCCTCTTTCCCTCTCTTCTTTTTTTCAGCCTTCTCTCTCCCCTTGTTCCCTTTCTCCCTCTCTTCCTCTTTCCCTCTCTACCTCTCTTCATCCTTTCCTCCCTCTCTCTCTCTCTCTCTCTCTCTCTCTCATCCTCCCTCTCTCTCTCTCTCTCTCCCCTCTCTTCCTCTTTCACACTTTTTTTTCTTCAGCCTTCTCTCTCTCTTCCTCATTCTCTCTCACTCCCTCTCTTCCTCCTTCCCTCACTGCCCCTCTTCATTTTTCCCTCTCATCTCTTTCTTCTTCCATGTCACCCTCTCTTCATCCTTCTCTCTATCCCTCTCTTTCTCCTTCTCCCTCCCTCTAGTCTCCCTTCCCTCTGTTCCTCTCTTCCTTCTTCATTTTCTACCTCTCATCAACCTTTCCTCCCTCTCATACTCCCTCTCTCTCACTCCCTTCTCTTTCCCTCTTTCTATCCTTCTCTCTCTTCCTCATTCACTCGCTCCCTCTCTTCCTCCTTTTTTCATTTTCCTCTCCCTAATATCCTTTCTCCCTCTCTTCCTCTTTCTCTTCTCTCCTTCTTCTCCTCCTTTTTCCTTTCCCTATTTCTCTGTATTCATCCTTCCCTCTCTCTCTCTCTCTCTCTCTCTCTCCCTCTCTCTCTCTCTCCCCCTCTCTTCCTCTTCTCACACTTTCCCTCTTCATCCTTCCCTCTATCCCTCTCTTCCTCCTTTTCTCCCTCCCTCTAATCCTCCTTCCCTCTCTTAATTTCTTCCTTTTTCCCTCTCTACCTCTCTTCATCCTTCTCTCTCTATCTTCCTTCTTCCCTCTCTTCCTCTTTACTTCCCCTTCTTCCATTTTCTTTCTCCTTCACTCTCTCTATTCTTTACATCATTACCATGATAGTTGATTCTAAAATGTAAACTTATTTCTCAAACACTTTTCCATTGCTTACAAAACATCTCTGTTTTTTAGGCTATAGACTAGCGGATTTAACATTGGAGCAACAGCAACATACATTAGGGAGATCATTTTGTCCAATTCCTGTGATTCTTCAAACTTAGGTTTAATGTTCAAACCAGGCATGTCCCATAGAATAAAATTACAATAATTAGATATGAAGAAAAGCTGGAAAAGATTTTGGTTCTTACAAATGTTTTAATTTTAGGATAGTATTTATTATATAGATACAGGAGTTCAAATCAATAAAAAATAGACAAAACCCATAGACAACACCCAACACACTTATATGTGTGGTATTGTAGGAGAGAATTAACAGTGTTTGGCGATCACAAAATATTTTATTTAATTCTTCTACTTTGCTGAACGATAGCTTGTAAATCAATAGTGAGAATATTGTTGAATTTATGGCATCCATAATCTAGGAAGAAGTGGCCAAAATGATGCACGAATGGTGCAAGGGAAAACAGATGGCTACACAACAATCATAGGCCATGGAAGTCAGGAGGCAGAACTCTTTACCAAGATATGATGTAGATAGAAAAAACTGTAATATACATGCAGAGAAAGAGATGCTGGTGTCTACTGTGATTGTAATGGCCAATGGTTTTGGCTAAAGAGACTCGCACAATGTCCTGGGCTGATAGTTTGCATAGGAAGAAATACATTGGTGTGGGAAGTTTGAAACATCAGATAAACAAAAATTGTTATTATTGAATTACCAATTACAGCCATTCAATAAATGGGGAAATTTCCAACAAATATTGCAATCTGATTTAGTGATGATACTAAAAATGCCATAGGGTGGAACTTTGTCTGTGTCACTCTCTGTAATCATCTTCCAATGTTGCTGATGCAAGCTATGGGAGGGAGGCTGATGGGCGGCTTTGTGCAGAAGGGAGAGGGAGGTACAGGGTTCCCTATACTACAAAAATATGTTAGGCAGGGGAGAGGGAGGGATGTGCCCCTACACTACAGAAAATTATAATTTGGAGGGGAGAGGTGGGAAACTACACTACAGAAAATAAGTAATCGTTTGGAGGGGGTGGGGAGGTTTAGGCAGATCCCTACACTACAGAAAAAATATATGAAATTAATAAATATAAAAAACAGTTTGGTCATGTAAAGCAGAACATAATTGCAGTTCTTATATACTGTTTAAAGGTTATGTAACAAATATAAAACATCATCCATTAAGAATAATATAGAGCAATGCAGGCCCTAAAATATATACGGCCTCTGCTCTGTATGGTGGACAATAAACTGAGTTGCATGATGTAGCTTGTCAAGAAGTCAACAATATCAATGATCTGTGAATGTGCACCTCTTCTGTCTGAGAATACTTAAAATCCATGGTGGTGGCATCCAGTGTGAAGATGCAGAGCTTCACTAACTGCCACATTTTAAGGGTTACAATAAGAGAGCAACTACAGACACAAGATGAAAAACTTAAGCATGAGTAGTAGTGACTCTGCTACTGTAGTTTTACCCAACTGTTAAATGTCCCATAACTAAAGTAAGTGCATGTAATGGGATTTGCTAAGAAATAACACCAACAGTTTTCCTTATACAATATATAAAGATACAATGTTTTGCTTTACCTTTATCGTTTTCTCCCTGACTTATAACCTAGATGTCATCCTCTCTGTTTTATTCTTTCCTGTCTTTATGGCATTAACTCCTTAACAACAGCCCACAAACCCTGTATGCTTTATCTAGTTTTTAATTATATCACTCTGTTGTTGAATGGCTCCTGGAGTGAGGCATGTAGTAGTAGCTTTTCTCGAGACTCATGCTATTAGAGGGTGGGAAACCCCTTAAGGACATGCAATATACATGGTACGTGTGTGTTGTTTAGAGGTTAAAATGGGATACTCTAGTGGTTTGTCTGGGCAGCAGCCATGCTGGGTTGCAACAAGCTCAGGTGAGATTACTAATATCTTATTAGTAGAGCAGAGGGTGTCTTATTTTTATCTATATTTGCCAACAATTGCTAGTTCTCTACAATATAAGTTACCTTTGGCTAATTATTATGAGAAGGTGTATTCACTTGTGAAGGAGGAGGTTGGGAATTTGTTTTGGCTTCAGAGGGCATAATATGGGCATTATCCTTTGTTGCCTAATGTCTAAGCTATTTAGTTCTTAAATGAAATGCTGTTGAAACTATATGACCAAATCAGTTATCCAGACAGCTTTCTATTAGGTAAAGTTGATATACGGGTACTTTTCAGTTGCCCTTATACAAGAAAAATCTAGTAAAGTTTCTCTCCAAAACTTTGTATACTGGATTTGCATATTAATATTAATGCTGGGTCTTTTCTTGATTGTTTAGTCGTGAGTATGAGAAAATTAGTTTTCATCATTTTCTATTCCCAATACACAGAGCGATCAATTGTTTTCTTGTTTTGTCGAATATCTCCTTTTTTCCATATTATTTCCTATTGACTGGAAGATCCAATAGTGGTCCATTGAGTAATCAGGGAGGTTTCCCGTTCAGAGAGTACTCTAACCAAATAGGATCTTGAGTGTTTTTTGTTTTGTTTTGTTTGATCAATGGATGATTATATGCACTACTGTCAGATCACTTACCTTTGTTATAAGTAACTTTGTGATGATTCTGTTGTGTGTCTTAAATGTATTGTTAATTTGTATTGACTGTACCCTATTTATTAAACCTCAATAAAAATAGATGAAAAATGTGACATTCTAAAATGTAATGATTTTTGTGAAACATTTTTTCATGGCTTTCATAACCTCTCTATTTCTTAAGCTGTAGACTAGAGGATTTAACACTGGAACCACAGCAATATACAGTAAGGAGAGAATTATATCTATGTTCTGGGAATTTTCTGACTTTGGTTTCATGTTCATACTTACAGAGGTCCCATAAAATAAAATGACAACCATGAGATGTGAGGAACAGCTGGAGAATGTCTTACTTCTTCCTCCTGAGGTCTGAATTTTCAGGATGGTCGATATGATGTACATATAGGAGGTTATGATAAATATAAAAGGACAACATCCCACTAGAACACCACCAATACTTGTAAACATTATAATGTCTGTGGTGTCACTGCAAGAGATCTTTATCACAGTTTGGGGATCACAAAAGAAATGGTTAATGTCTTGTACGTCACAGAATGTCAACTTAGTCACCATCAAAGTAAATATTAATGACATCATGGCTCCAAGAAACCAGGAGGAAAAGGCTAAAAGAATACACACCATTTTGTTCATAATGAGTATATAATTCAGAGGAATACATATAGCCACATATCGGTCATAAGCCATGGAAGTTAATAATAAAAATTCTACAACAACACATGATGCAAATAAAAACATCTGTACAATACATCTTGAGAAACAAATGCTGGTATCTCTGGTGACAGTGGTGACCATTAGTTTTGGCAAAACCGTAGAGACGTACACAATGTCTTCAACTGACAGATTGCACAGGAAGAAATACATTGGTGTATGAAGTTGAGGCACCAGGCACACAGCTGTAGTAATCATTAGGTTACCAAGCACAGCCAGCAGATACATGATAAAAACTCCTGTACATACTACAGCTTGGTTGTTTGTGTAAGCCAAAAATGACACAAGGAAGAACTCTGTTAGTGATGTGTTGTTTGTTACAGTTGCACTTGGGATATTTCCTTTGGTAAAAGGGAGAAATAAATGGTTATTTGTCATGGAGATGTTATTTATTTTATCATTCTGTCCTGAAGAATTATGTAAATATTACAGTTACTTGTGTCTGAATCTTTATTGGTTTATTAAGTTTGTAGAACAAAAAGAAATTATGCATTCATAATATAGATATTTTTTTATTGATGGAGTTCATTATTTATTAAATTATATTGATACCGCTGTGTTCTAAAACTATTTGACAAATTTTCTTACTAACATCAACAAATTTCAGCCCGGCTCAAATCCGTAGGAAAATTAAGGAAACTTTATTATGTTGGCTTAAAAAACACACGTAGTAGACACATAAGGGCTGATTTATGAAAGTGCGAGCAGACAAGATACGATGTAGCATATCATGTCCCCCGCACATCGATAAATGCCGACAACATACGCTGTCGACATTCATTATTGCACAATCAGTTCTTTTGCTCTCTCTCCCCCTCTCTTTTGCCTTCTCTCCCCCTCTCTTTTGAGCTCTCTCTCCCCCATCTCTTATGCGCTCTCTCTCTCCCCCTCTCTTTTGAGCTCTCCCCCTCTCTTTTGCGCTCTCCCCCCTCTCTTTTGCACTCTCTCTCTCCCCCTCTCTTTTGCGCTCTCTCTCCCCCATCTCTTTTCCGCTCTCTCTCTCCCCCCTCTCTCCCCCCTCTCTTTTGTGCTCTCTCTCCCATCTCTTTTGTGCTCTCTCCCCATCTCTTTTGCGCTCTCTCTCCCCATATCTTTTGCGCTCTCTCCCCCCCTCTCTTTTGCGCTCTCTCCCAACTCTTTTGCGCTCTCTCTCTCCCCCCTCTTTTGCGCTCTCTCTCCCCCCTCTTTTGCGCTCTCTCCCCCCTCTTTTGTGCTCTCTCCCCCCTCTCTTTTGCGCTCTCTCTCCCCCCTCTCTTTTGCACTCTCTCTCCCCCCTCTCTTTTGCGCTCTTTCTCCCCCTCTCTTTTGCGCTCTCTCTCCCCTCTCTTTCTTTCATGTAATTAGCAAGAGTCCATGAGCTAGTGACGTATGGGATATACATTCCTACCAGGAGGGGCAAAGTTTCCCAAACCTCAAAATGCCTATAAATACACCCCTCACCACACCCACAATTCAGTTTTACAAACTTTGCCTCCCATGGAGGGGGTGAAGTAAGTTTGTGCTAGATTCTACGTTGATATGCGCTTCGCAGCAGCCTGGAGCCCGGTTTTCCTCTCAGAGTGCAGTGAATGTCAGAGGGATGTGAAGAGAGTATTGCCTATTTGAATACAATGGTCTTCCTCTAGGGGATCTATTTCATAGGTTCTCTGTTATCGGTCGTAGAGATTCATCTCTTACCTCCCTTTTCAGATCGACGATATACTCTTATGTACCATTACCTCTACTGATTCTCGTTTCAGTACTGGTTTGGCTATCTACTATATGTAGATGAGTGTCTTAGGGTAAGTAAGTCTTATTTTATTATGACACTCTAAGCTATGGTTGGGCACTTTATTTGTAAAGTTCTAAATATATGTGTTTAAACTTATATTTGCCATGATTCAGGATAATCAGTATTCCTTATTTCAGACAGTCAGTTTCATTATTTGGGATAATGCATATGATTAAATATTTTTTTCTTACCTTTAAAATTTTTCAATTGACTTTTTTCCCTGTGGGCTCGCGGGGGGCTGAAAATGCTACAATTTATTGCGTCATTCTTGGCGCTGACTTTTTTGGCGCAAAAATTTTGTCATTTCCGGCGCCCTAATTGACGCCAGAAGTTTGTTCGTGGTTGCGTCATTTTTTGACGTATATGTGTTCAGACGTTTTTTTTGCGCCAAAAATGTGGGAGTCGTTTTTTTTTCGGCGTCACAGGATGTGGCGTCATAATTGTCGCCAAAAAATATGGGCGTTGTACTTGGCGCCAATAATGTGGGCGTCATTCTTGGCGCCAAAAAAATGTGGGCGTCATTCTTGTCTCCACCTTTTTTTCACATTATTTCAGTCTCATTTTTCATTGCTTCTGGTTGCTAGAGGCTTGTTCATTTGGCATTTTTTCCCATTCCTGAAACTGTCATTTAAGGAATTTGATAATTTTGCTTTATATGTTGTTTTTTCTATTACATATTGCACGATGTCTCAACCTGACCCTGGATCAGAATCTACTTCTGGAAAGACGCTGCCTGATGCTGGTTCTACCAAAGTTAAGTGCATCTGTTGTAAACTTTTGGTAACTGTTCCTCCGGCTGTAGTTTGTGATAACTGTCATGATAAACTTTCTAATGCAGATTGTGTTTCCATTAGTAATAATCCATTACCTGTTGTTGTTCCTTCAACATCTAATGTTCATGATGTCCCTGTTAATGTAAAATAATTTGTTTCTAAATCTGTTAGGAAGGCTCTGTCTGTTATTCCTCCTTCCAGTAAATGTAAAAGGTCTTTTAAAACTTCAGATGAATTTTTAAGTGACCGTCATCATTCTGACTTATCTGTTTCTGATGAGGATCTATCTGGTTCAGAAGAGTCTGCCTCAGATATTGAAACTGATAAATCTTCATATTTATTTAAGATGGAGTTTATTCGTTCTTTACTTAAAGAAGTGTTAATTGCATTAGATATGGAGGAGTCTAGTCCTCTTGATACTAAATCTACTAAGCGTTTAAATTCGGTCTTCAAACCTCATGTAGTTATTCCCGAAGTTTTTCCAGTTCCTGATGCTATTTCAGAAGTAATTTCTAGGGAATGTAATAGTCTGGGTACTTCATTTACTCCTTCTCAAAGGTTTAAGAAATTGTACCCTGTGCCATCTGATAGATTAGAGTTTTGGGACAAAATCCCTAAAATTGATGGGGCTATCTCTACTCTTGCTAAACGTACTACTATTCCTACGGCGGATAGTACTTCCTTTAAGGATCCTTTAGATAGGAAGCTTGAATCCTTTCTAAGGAGAGCTTATTTATGTTCAGGTAATCTTCTTAGACCTGCTATTTCTTTGGCTGATGTTGCTGCAGCTTCCACTTTCTGGTTGGAGGCTTTAGCGCAACAAGTGTCAGACCATAATGCTTATAGCATTGTTAAACTTCTTCAACATGCTAATAACTTTATTTGTGATGCCATTTTTGATATCATTAGAATTGATGTCAGGTATATGTCTTTAGCTATTTTAGCTAGAAGAGCTTTATGGCTTAAATCTTGGAATGCAGATATGACTTCTAAGTCAACTTTGCTTTCTCTTTCTTTCCAAGGTAATAAATTATTTGGTTCACAGTTGGATTCTATAATTTCAACTGTTACTGGGGGGAAAGGAACCTTTTTGCCTCAGGACAAAAAATCTAAAGGTAAATATAGGGCACTAATCGTTTTCGTTCCTTTTGTCAGAATAAGGAACAAAAGCCTGATCCTTCCCCTAAAGGAACGGTTTCCATTTGGAAACCTTCTCCAGTCTGGAATAAATCCAAGCCTTTTAGAAAGTCAAAACCAGCTCCTAAATCCACATGAAGGTGCGGCCCTCATTCCAGCACAGCTGGTAGGGGGCAGGTTACAATTTTTCAAAGATATTTGGATCAATTCGATTCACAGTCTTTGGATTCAGAACATTGTTTCACAAGGGTACAGAATAGGTTTCAAGGTAAGGCCGCCTGTGAGAAGATTTTTTCTCTCACGCATTCCAGTAAACCCAGTGAAGGCTCAGGCATTTCTGAAATGTGTTTCAGACCTAGAGTTGGCTGGGGTAATTGTGCAAGTTCCAGTTTTGGAACAAGGTCTGGGGTTTTACTCAAATCTATTCATTGTACCAAAGAAGGAGAATTCCTTCAGACCAGTTCTGGATCTAAAAATATTGAATCGTTATGTAAGGATTCCAACATTCAAAATGGTGACTATAAGGACTATTCTGCCTTTTGTTCAGCAAGGGCATTATATGTCTACAATAGACTTACAGGATGCGCATCTTCATATTCCAATTCATCCAGATCACTATCAGTTCCTGAGATTCTCTTTTCTAGACAAGCATTACCAGTTTGTTGCCCTTCCGTTTGGCCTAGCAACAGCTCCAAGGATCTTTTCAAAGGTTCTCGGTGCCCTTCTCTCTGTAATCAGAGAACAGGGTATTGCGGTATTTCCTTATTTGGACGATATCTTGGTACTTGCTCAGTCTTTACATTCTGCAGAATCTCATACGAATCAACTTGTATTGTTTCTTCAAAGACATGGTTGGAGGATCAATTTACCAAAGAGTTCATTGATTCCTCAGACAAAGGTAACCTTTTTGGGTTTTCAAATAGATTCAGTGTCCATGACTTTGTCTCTAACAGAAAAGAGACGTCTGAAGTTGGTTTCAGCTTGTCGAAACCTTCAGTCTCAATCATTCCCTTCGGTAGCTTTGTGCATGGAAATTCTAGGTCTCATGACTGCTGCATCGGACGCGATCCCCTTTGCTCGCTTTCACATGAGACCTCTTCAGCTTTGTATGCTGAACCAGTGGTGCAGGGATTATACAAAGATATCACAATTAATATCCTTAAATCCCAATGTTCGATCTTCTCTGACTTGGTGGTTGAATCACCATCGTCTAATTCAAGGGGCCTCTTTTGTTCATCCAACCTGGACTGTAATCTCAACAGATGCGAGTCTTTCAGGTTGGGGAGCTGTATGGGGATCTCTGACAGCGCAGGGGGTTTGGGAATTTCAGGAGGCGAAATTACCAATCAACATTTTGGAACTCCGTGCGATTTTCAGAGCTCTTCAGTTCTGGCCTCTTCAGAAGAGAGAATCGTTTATTTGTTTTCAGACAGACAATGTCACAACCGTGGCGTATGTCAATCATCAAGGTGGGACTCACAGTCCTCAGGCTATGAAAGAAGTATCTCGGATACTTGTATGAGTGGAATCCAGCTCCTGTCTAATCTATGCGGTTCATATCCCAGGTGTAGACAATTGGGAAGCGGATTATCTCAGTCGCCAGGCGTTACATCCGGGCGAATGGTCTCTTCACCCAGAGGTATTTCTTCAGATTGTTCAAATCTGGGGTCTTCCAGAAATAGATCTGATGGCCTCTCATCTAAACATGAAACTTCCCAGGTATCTGTCCAGATCCAGGGATCCTCAGGAGGAAGCAGTGGACGCGCTGTCGCTTCCTTGGAATTATCAACCTGCTTATATCTTTCAGCCTCTAGTTCTTCTTCCAAGAGTGATTTCCAAAATTCTAATGGAACGTTCGTTTGTATTGCTGGTGGCTCCAGCATGGCCTCACAGGTTTTGGTATGCGGATCTCGTTCGGATGGCAAGTTGCCAACCTTGGACACTTCCGTTAAGGCCAGACCTTCTATCTCAAGGCCCTTTTTTCCATCAGGATCTCAAATCATTAAATTTGAAGGTATGGAGATTGAACGCTTGATTCTTAGTCATAGAGGTTTCTCTGACTCAGTGATTAATACTATGATACAGGCTCGTAAATCTGTGTCTAGAAAGATTTATTATCGAGTCTGGAAGACTTACATTTCTTGGTGTTCTTCTCATAAATTCTCTTGGCATTCTTTTAGAATTCCTAGAATTTTACAGTTTCTTCAGGATGGTTTGGATAAGGATTTGTCTGCAAGCTCTTTGAAAGGTCAAATCTCTGCTCTTTCTGTTCTTTTTCACAGAAAGATTGCTAATCATCCTGATATTCATTGTTTTGTACAGGCTTTGGTTCGTATCAAGCCTCTCATTAAGTCAATCTCTCCTCCTTGGAGTCTTAATTTGGTTCTGAGGGCTTTACAGGCTACTCCGTTTGAACCTATGCATTCTCTGGATATTAAATTACTTTCTTGGAAAGTTTTGTTCCTTTTGGCCATCTCTTCTGCCAGAAGAGTTTCTGAGTTATCTGCTCTTTTTTGTGAATCTCCTTTTCTGATAATTCTTCAGGATAAGGCAGTGTTGCGGACTTCATTTAAATTTTTACCTAAGGTTGTGAATTCTAACAACATTAGTAGAGAGATTGTTAACCCTTCATTGTGTCCTAATCCTAAGAATTCTCTGGAGAAATCTTTACATTCTTTGGATGTAGTAAGAGCTTTGAAATATTATGTTGAAGCTACTAAAGGTTTTAGAAAGACTTCTAGTCTATTTGTTATCTTTTCTGGTTCCAGGAAAGGTCAGAAGGCTTCTGCCATTTCTTTGGCATCTTGGTTAAAATCTTTGATTCATCATGCTTATGTAGAGTCGGGTAAGTCCCCGCCTCAAAGGATTACAGCTCATTCTACTAGGTCAGTTTCTACTTCCTGGGCTTTTAGGAATGAAGCTTCTGTTGATCAAATTTGCAAAGCAGCAACTTGGTCTTCTTTGCATACCTTTACTAAATTCTACCATTTTGATGTTTTCTCTTCTTCAGAAGCAGTTTTTGGTAGAAGAGTACTTCAGGCAGCTGTTTCAGTTTGATTCTGCTGCTTATTATTTCCTTTTTTTTTTTGATTTGGGTTGTGGATTATTTTTTCAGCGGAATTGGCTGTCTTTATTTTATCCCTCCCTCTCTAGTGACTCTTGCGTGGAAGTTCCACATCTTGGGTATCTGCTATCCCATACGTCACTAGCTCATGGACTCTTGCTAATTACATGAAAGAAAACATAATTTATGTAAGAACTTACCTGATAAATTCATTTCTTTCATATTAGCAAGAGTCCATGAGGCCCACCCTTTTTGTGGTGGTTATGATTTTTTTGTATAAAGCACAATTATTCCAATTCCTTATTTTTTGATGCTTTCGCTCCTTTCTTATCACCCCATTTCTTGGCTATTCGTTAAACTGAATTGTGGGTGTGGTGAGGGGTGTATTTATAGGCATTTTGAGGTTTGGGAAACTTTGCCCCTCCTGGTAGGAATGTATATCCCATACGTCACTAGCTCATGGACTCTTGCTAATATGAAAGAAATGAATTTATCAGGTAAGTTCTTACATAAATTATGTTTTTGCGCTCTCTCTCTCTCCCCCTCTCTTTTGCTCTCTCTCCCCCCTCTCTTTTTCGTTCTCTCTCTCCCCCCTCTCTTTTTTGTGCTCTCTCTCCCCCCTCTCTTTTGCGTGCTCTCTCTCCCCCTTTCTTTTGTGCTCTCTCTTTCCCCCTTTTTTGTGCTCCCTCTCTTTTGCGCTCTCTCTCCCCCTCTCTTTTGCTCTCTTTTTCCCCCCCATCTCTTTTGCGCTCTCTCTCCCCCTCTCTTTTGAGCTCTCTCCCCCATCTCTTTTGAGCTCTCTCTCTCCCCCATCTCTTTTGAGCTCTCTCCCCCATCTATTTTGCGCTCTCTCTCCCCCTCTCTTTTGAGCTTTCTCCCCCTCTCTCTCTCCCCTCCTCTCTCTGTCTCTCCCCCTCTCTCTCTCCCCTCTATATCTCTCCCCCCCTCTCCTTTGTGCTCTCTCTCTCTCTCCCCCTCTTTTGCTCGCTCTCTCTCTCTCCCTCCTCTCTTTTGCGCTCTCTCTCTCCCCCCTCTCTTTTGTGCTCTCTCCCCCCTCTCTTTTGCTCTCTCTCTCTCCCCCCTCTCTTTTGTGCTCTCTCTCTCTCCCCCCTCTCTTTTGCGCTCTCTCTCTCCCCCTCTCTTTTACGCTCTCTCCCCCTCTCTTCGCGCTCTCTCCCCCCTCTCTTTTGCTCTCTCTCTCTCCCCCATCTCTTTTGCGCTCTCTCCCCCCTCTCCTTTGTGCTCTCTCTCTCTCTCCCCCTCTTTTGCTCGCTCTCTCTCTCTCCCTCCTCTCTTTTGAGCTCTCTCTCTCCCCCCCCTCTCTTTTGCGCTCTCTCCCCCCTCTCTTTTGCTCTCTCTCTCTCCCCCCTCTCTTTTGTGCTCTCTCTCTCCCCCTCTCTTTTACACTCTCTCCCCCTCTCTTCGCGCTCTCTCCCCCCCTCTCTTTTGCTCTCTCTCTCTCCCCCATCTCTTTTGCGCTCTCTCTCCCCCTCTCTTTTGAGCTCTCTCTCTCCCCCATCTCTTTTGCACTGTCTCTCCCCCTCTCTTTTGAGCTCTCTCTCCCCCCTCTCTCTCTCCCCCCTCTCCTCCTCTCTATCTCTCTCCCCTTTCTATCTCGCGACCGTGCCCGACCACGCCCTCTTCATGACCATCCACACCCAACAACGCCCCCTTCATGTCAGCCACGCCCCCACTCATGCCCAGCCACGCCCACTTCTGCCGCAGATCAGCTAGGGAGTAGGACTCAAAGGCCAGGTGTGTTTGCCCTCGTGCTGTCTCTACTGCACATGACAGCTTCGGACAAACACACTTGGCCTTTTATATAATAGGATACTTACAGAACCACATATATGTGTACTTTAGTACTGCATTATACTATACACTTACAGAACAATATATATATCTGCACTATAATACTACATTATACTATATACTTACAGAACAATATATATGTGTACTATAGAACTACATTATACTATACACTTACAGAACAATATATATATGTGTACTATAGTACTACATTATACTATATACTTACAGAACAATATATATATGTGTACTATAGAACTACATTATACTATATACTTACAGAACAATATATATGTGTACTATAATATTACACTATACTATATACTTACAGAACAATATATATGTGCACTTTAGTACTATATTATACTATACTATTCCTAAAGCCCATTCACACGGGCCATTTTTTGCAGTACAGCGGTCCCACCCCTTGCGCTCTCTTCCTCCTCCTCTCTTTTGCTCTCTCTCTCTCCCTCCCCCCTCTCTTTTGCTCTCTCTCTCCCCCTCTCTTTTGCGCTCTCTCTCCCCCCCTCTCTTTTGAGTTCTTTCCCCCTCTCTTTTGCGCTCTCTATCTCCCCCTCTCTTTTGCACTCTCTCTCTCCCCCCTCTCTTTTGCACTCTCTCTCTCCCCCTCTCTTTTGCTAACTACATTATACTATACACCTAAAGAACAATATATATGTGTACTATAGTACTACATTATACTATACACCTACAGAACAATATATATGTCTACAATAGCATTACATTATACTATATACTTACAGAACAATATATATGTGTACTATAGCACTACATTATACCATATACCTACAGAACAATATATATGTGTACTATAGTATTACATTATACTATATACTTACAGAACAGAGTCCATGAGGCCCACCCTTTTTGTGGTGGTTATGATTTTTTTGTATAAAGCACAATTATTCCAATTCCTTATTTTTTGATGCTTTCGCTCCTTTCTTATCACCCCATTTCTTGGCTATTCGTTAAACTGAATTGTGGGTGTGGTGAGCTTCTCTTTTGCGCTCTCTCTCTCCCCCTCTCTTTTACACTCTCTCCCCCTCTCTTCGCGCTCTCTCCCCCCTCTCTTTTGCTCTCTCTCTCTCCCCCATCTCTTTTGCGCTCTCTCTCCCCCTCTCTTTTGAGCTCTCTCTCTCCCCCATCTCTTTTGCACTGTCTCTCCCCCTCTCTTTTGAGCTCTCTCTCCCCCCTCTCTCTCTCCCCCCTCTCCTCCTCTCTATCTCTCTCCCCTTTCTATCTCGCGACCGTGCCCGACCACGCCCTCTTCATGACCATCCACACCCAACAACGCCCCCTTCATATCAGCCACGCCCCCACTCATGCCCAGCCACGCCCACTTCTGCCGCAGATCAGCTAGGGAGTAGGACTCAAAGGCCAGGTGTGTTTGCCCTCGTGCTGTCTCTACTGCACATGACAGCTTCGGACAAACACACTTGGCCTTTTATATAATAGGATACTTACAGAACCACATATATGTGTACTTTAGTACTGCATTATACTATACACTTACAGAACAATATATATATCTGCACTATAATACTACATTATACTATATACTTACAGAACAATATATATGTGTACTATAGAACTACATTATACTATACACTTACAGAACAATATATATATATGTTTACTATAGTACTACATTATACTATATACTTACAGAACAATATATATATGTGTACTATAGAACTACATTATACTATATACTTACAGAACAATATATATGTGTACTATAATATTACACTATACTATATACTTACAGAACAATATATATGTGCACTGTAGTACTATATTATACTATACTATTCCTAAAGCCCATTCACACGGGCCATTTTTTGCAGTACAGCGGTCCCACCCCTTGCGCTCTCTTCCTCCCCCTCTCTTTTGCTCTCTCTCTCTCCCTCCCCCCTCTCTTTTGCTCTCTCTCTCCCCCTCTCTTTTGCGCTCTCTCTCCCCCCTCTCTTTTGAGTTCTTTCCCCCTCTCTTTTGCGCTCTCTATCTCCCCCTCTCTTTTGCACTCTCTCTCTCCCCCCTCTCTTTTGCACTCTCTCTCTCCCCCTCTCTTTTGCTAACTACATTATACTATACACCTAAAGAACAATATATATGTGTACTATAGTACTACATTATACTATACACCTACAGAACAATATATATGTCTACAATAGCATTACATTATACTATATACTTACAGAACAATATATATGTGTACTATAGCACTACATTATACCATATACCTACAGAACAATATATATGTGTACTATAGTATTACATTATACTATATACTTACAGAACAATATATATGTGTACTAAAGTACTACATTATACTATATACTTACAGAACAATATATATGTGTACTATAGCACTACATTATACCATATACCTACAGAACAATATATATGTGTACTATAGTATTACATTATACTATATACTTACAGAACAATATATATGTGTACTAAAGTACTACATTATACTACATACTTACAGAACAATATATATGTGCACTATAGTACAACATTATACCATATACCTACAGAACAATATATATGTGTACTATAGTATTGCATTATACTATATACTTACAGAATAATATATATGTGTACTATAGTATTACATTATACTATATACTTACAGAACAATAGATATGTGTACTATAGTATTACATTATTCTATATACTTACAGAACAATATATATGTATAGTATAGTATTACATTATACTATATACTTACATAACAATATATATGTGTACTATAGAACTACATTATACTATATACTTACAGAACAATATTGATGTGTACTATAGTATTACATTATACTATATACTTACAGAATAATATACTGTATATGTGTACTATAGTACTACATTATACTATATATACTTACAGAACAATATATATGTGTACTATATCATTACATTATACTATATACTTACAGAACAATATACTGTATATGTGTACTATAGTATTACATTATACTATACTAGTCCTAAAGCCCGTTCACACTGGCCATTTTTTGCAGTACAGCGGTCCCACCCCTTGTGCTCTCTCCTTCCCCCTCTCTTTTGCTCTCTCTCCCCCTCTCTTTTGCTCTCTCTCCCCCTCTCTTTTGAGCTCTCTCTCCCCCCTCTCTTTTGAGCTCTCCCCCTCTTTTGCGCTCTCCCCCCCTCTCTTTTGTGCTCTCTCTCCCCCTCTCTTTTGCACTCTCTCTCCCCCATCTCTTTTCCGCTCTCTCTCTCCCCCTCTCTCCCCCCTCTCTTTTGTGCTCTCTCTCCCGTCTCTTTTGTGCTCTCTTGCCATCTCTTTTGCGCTCTCTCTCCCCATCTCTTTTGCACTCTCTCCCCCCCTCTCTTTTGCGCTCTCTCCCACCTCTTTTGCGCTCTCTCTCTCCCCCCTCTTTTGCGCTCTCTCTCCCCCCTCTTTTGCGCTCTCTCTCCCCCCTCTTTTGTGCTCTCTCCCCCCCTCTCTTTTGCGCTCTCTCTCCCCCTCTCTTTTGCGCTCTTTCTCCCCCCTCTCTTTTGTGCTCTCTCTCCCCCTCTCTTTTGCGCTCTTTCTCCCCCTCTCTTTTGCGCTCTCTCTCCCCTCTCTTTTGCGCTCTCTCTCTCTCCCCCTCTCTTTTGCTCTCTCTCCCCCCTCTCTTTTTTGTTCTCTCTCTCCCCCCTCTCTTTTTTGTGCTCTCTCTCCCCCCTCTCTTTTGCGTGCTCTCTCTCCCCCTTTCTTTTGTGCTCTCTCTTTCCCCCTTTTTTGCGCTCCCCCTCTTTTGCGCTCTCTCTCCCCCTCTCTTTTGCTCTCTCTCTCTCCCCCATCTCTTTTGCGCTCTCTCTCCCCCTCTCTTTTGAACTCTCTCCCCCATCTCTTTTGAGCTCTCTCTCTCCCCCATCTCTTTTGAGCTCTCTCTCTCCCCCTCTCTTTTGAGCTTTCTCCCCCTCTCTCTCTCCCCTCCTCTCTCTGTCTCTCCCCCTCTCTCTCTCCCCTCTATCTCTCTCTCCCCCCTCTCCTTTGTGCTCTCTCTCTCTCTCCCCCTCTTTTGCTCGCTCTCTCTCTCTCCCTCCTCTCTTTTGCGCTCTCTCTCTCCCCCCTCTCTTTTGCGCTCTCTCCCCCCTCTCTTTTGCTCTCTCTCTCTCCCCCCTCTCTTTTGTGCTCTCTCTCTCTCCCCCCTCTGTTCGCGCTCTCTCCCCCCTCTCTTTTGCTCTCTCTCTCTCCCCCATCTCTTTTGCGCTCTCTCTCCCCCTCTCTTTTGAGCTCTCTCTCTCCCCCATCTCTTTTGCGCTGTCTCTCCCCCTCTCTTTTGAGCTCTCTCTCCCCCCTCTCTCTCTCCCCCCTCTCCTCCTCTCTATCTCTCTCCCCTTTCTATCTCGCGACCGTGCCCGGCCACGCCCCCTTCATGACCATCCACACCCAACCACGCCCCCTTCATGTCAGCCACGCCCCCACTCATGCCCAGCCATGCCCACTTCTGCCGCAGATCAGCTAGGGAGTAGGACTCAAAGGCCAGGTGTGTTTGCCCTTGTGCTGTCTCTACTGCGCATGACAGCTTCGGACAAACACACTTGGCCTTTTATATAATAGGATACTTACAGAACCACATACATGTGTACTTTAGTACTGCATTATACTATACACTTACAGAACAATATATATATCTGCACTATAATACTACATTATACTATATACTTACAGAACAATATATATGTGTACTATAGAACTACATTATACTATATACTTACAGAACAATATATATGTGTACTATAGTATTACACTATACTATATACTTACAGAACAATATATATGTGCACTGTAGTACTATATTATACTATACTAGTCCTAAAGCCCGTTCACACGGGCCATTTTTTGCAGTACAGCGGGCCCACCCCTTGCGCTCTCTCCCTCCCCCTCTCTTTTGCTCTCTCTCTCTCTCTCCCTCCCCCCTCTCATTTGCTCTCTCTCTCCCCCTCTCTTTTGCGCTCTCTCTCTCCCCCCTCTCTTTTGAGCTCTTTCCCCCTCTCTTTTGCGCTCTCTCTCTCCCCCCTCTCTTTTGCACTCTCTCTCTCCCCCCTCTCTTTTGCACTCTCTCTCTCCCCCTCTCTTTTGCGCTCTCTCTCCCCCTCTATTTTATGTTATCTCCCCCCTCTCTCTCCCCTCTCTTTTGCGCTCTCTCTCCCCTCTCTTTTGCGCTCTCTCTCTCTCCCCTCTCTTTTGTGATCTCTCTCTCCCCTCTCTTTTGTGCTCTCTCTCCCCCTCTCTTTTGCGCTCTCTCCCCCCTCTCTTTTGCGCTCTCTCTCCCCCTCTCTTTTGCGCTCTCCCCCCTCTCTTTTGCGCTCTCTTTCTCTCCCCCTTCTTTTGCGCTCTCTCTCTTTTTGTGCTCTCTCTCCCCCCTCTCTTTTGTGCTCTCCCTCCCCCTCTCTTTTGTGCTCTCCCCCCTCTCTTTTGTGCACTCTCCCCCTCTCTTTTGCTGTCTCTCTCCCTCTCTTTATCCCCCCTCTTCTGCTGTCTCTCCCCCTCCCTTTAGAGCTCTCTCTCTCCCCCCTCTCTTTTGCGCTCTCCCCCCTCTCTTTGTGCTCTCTCTCTCCCCCCTCCCTTTTGCGCTCTCTCTCTATCCCCCCCTCTCTTTTGCGCTCTCTCCCCCTCTCTTTTGCGCTTTCTCTCTCCCCCTCTCTTTTGAGCTCTCTCTCTCCCCCCTCTCTTTTGCGCTCTCTCACTCCCCCTCTCTTTTGCGCTCTCCCCCCTCTCTTTTGTGCTCTCTTTCTCTCCCCCCCTCTTTTGCGCTCTCTCTCTCCCCCTTCTCTTTTGTGCTCTCCCCCTCTCTTTTTCGCTCTCTCTCCCCCCCTCTCTTTTGCGCTCTCTCTCCCCCCTCTCTTTTGTGCACTCTCCCCCCTTTCTTTTGTGTACTCTCTCCCTCTCTTATCCCCCTCTTCTGCGCTCTCTCCCCCTCTCTTTTGCGCCCCTCTCTTTTGTGCTCTCTCTCTCCCCCTCTCTATTGTGCTCTCTCTCTCCCCCATTCTTTTGCGCTCTCTCTCCCCCCTTTCTTTTGCACTCTCTCTCTCCCCCTCTCTTTTGCGCTCTCTCTCCCCCTCTATTTTACGTTCTCTCCCCCCTCTCTCTCCCCTCTCTTTTGCGCTCTCTCTCCCCTCTCTTTTGCGCTCTCTCTCTCTCCCCTCTCTTTTGTGATCTCTCTCTCCCCTCTCTTTTGCGCTCTCTCTCCCCCTCTCTTTTGCGCTCTCTCCCCCCTCTCTTTTGTGCTCTCCCCCTCTCTTTTGCGCTCTCTTTCTCTCCCCCCTCTTTTGCGCTCTCTCTCTCCCCCTTTCTTTTGTGCTCTCTCTCCCCCCTCTCTTTTGCGCTTTCTCTCCCCCTCTCTTTTGTGCTCTCCCCCCTCTCTTTTGTGCACTCTCCCCCTCTCTTTTGCTGTCTCTCTCCCTCTCTTTATCCCCCCTCTTCTGCTCCCTCTCCCCCTCCCTTTTGAGCTCTCTCTCTCCCCCCTCTCTTTTGCGCTCTCCCCCCTCTCTTTGTGCTCTCTCTCTCCCCCCTCCATTTTGCGCTCTCTCTCTATCCCCCCTCTCTTTTGCGCTCTCTCCCCCTCTCTTTTGCGCTTTCTCTCTCCCCCTCTCTTTTGAGCTCTCTCCCCCCTCTCTTTTGCACTCTCTCTCTCCCCCTCTCTTTTGGGCTCTCTCTCTCCCCCCTCTCTTTTGCACTCTCTCTCTCCCCCTCTATTTTGCGCTCTCTCCCCCTCTATTTTACGCTCTCTCCCCCCCTCTCTTTTGTGCTCTCTCATCTCTCTCTTTTGCGCTCTCTCTCCCCCTCTCTTTTGCGCTCTCCCCCCCTCTCTTTTGTGCTCTCTTTCTCTCCCCCCCTCTTTTGCGCTCTCTCTATCCCCCCTCTCTTTTGCGCTCTCTCCCCCTCTCTTTTGCGCTTTCTCTCTCCCCCTCTCTTTTGAGCTCTCTCTCTCCCCCCTCTCTTTTGCACTCTCTCTCTCCCCCTCTCTTTTGGGCTCTCTATCTCCCCCCTCTCTTTTGCACTCTCTCTCTCCCCCTCTATTTTGCGCTCTCTCCCCCTCTATTTTACGCTATCTCCCCCCCTCTCTTTTGTGCTCTCTCATCTCTCTCTTTTGCGCTCTCTCTCCCCCTCTCTTTTGCGCTCTCCCCCCTCTCTTTTGTGCTCTCTTTCTCTCCCCCCCCTCTTTTGCGCTCTCTCTCTCCCCCTTCTCTTTTGCGCTCTCCCCCTCTCTTTTGCGCTCTCTCTCCCCCCCCTCTCTTTTGCGCTCTCTCTCCCCCCTCTCTCTTGTGCACTCTCCCCCCTTTCTTTTGTGCACTCTCTCCCTCTCTTTATCCCCCTCTTCTGCGCTCTCTCCCCCTCTCTTTTGCGCCCCTCTCTTTTGTGCTCTCTCTCTCCCCCTCTCTTTTGTGCTCTCTCTCTCCCCCTTTCTTTTGCGCTCTCTCTCCCCCCTTTCTTTTGCACTCTCTCTCCCCCCTCTCTTTTGCGCTCTCTCCCCCTCTCTTTTGAGCTCTCTCCACTCTTTTTTGCGCTCTCTCTCTCCCCCTCTTTTGCGTTCTCTCTCTCCCCCTCTCTTTTGCGCTCTCTCTCCCCCCTCTGTTTTGCGCTCTCTCCCACCCTCTTTTGTGCTCTCTCTCTCCCCCCTCTCTTTTGCTCTCTCTTCTCTCTCTACCCTCTCTCTCTCTCCCTCCCCCCCTCTCTCTCCCTCCCCCGCTCTCCCTCCCCCTCTCCCCCTCTCTCTTCCTCCCCCCTCTCTCCCTCCCTCCCCCCTCTCCCTCCCCCCTCTCTCCCTCCCCCTCTCTCCCTCCCCCTCCCCCCCCTCTCTTCCTCCCCCTCCCCCCTCTCTCTCCCTCCCCCCTCTCTCCCTCCCCCCCCCCCTCTCTCTCCCTCCCCCTCTCTCTCCCTCCCCCTCTCTCTCTCCCACTTGGCCTTTTATATAATAGGATACCTCCAGAACAATATATGTATACTATAGTACTACATTATAATATATACTTACAGAACAATATATATGTGAACTGTACTACATTATACTATATACTTACAGAATAATATATATGTGTACTATAGTACTACATTATACTATATACTTACAGAACAATACATATGTGCACTATAGTACTAAATTAGACTATATACTTACAGAACAATATATATGTGTACTATAGAGTTACATTATACTATACTTACAGAACAATGTATATGTATACAATAGTACTACATTATACTATATACTTACAGAATAATATATACGTGCACTATAGCACTACATTATACTATATATTTACAGAACAATATATATATGTGTACTATAGTACTACATTATACTATATACTTACAGAACAATATATATATGTGTACTATAGTACTACATTATACAATAAACTTACAGCACAATATATATGTGTACTATATTACTACATTATACTATATTCTTACAGAACAATATATATGTATACTATAGCATTACATTATACTATATACTTACAGAACAATATATATATGTACTATAGTATTACTTTATATTATATACTTAAAGAACAATATATATGTGTACTATAGAATTACATTATACTATATACTTACAGAACAATATATGTGTGCACTTTAGCATTACATTATACTATATACTTACAGAACAATATATATGTGTACTATAGCATTACATTATACTATATACTTACAGAACAATATATATGTGCACTTTAGTACTATATTATACTATATACTTACAGAACAATATACATATATATATATATATATATATATATATATATATATATGTGTGTGTGTGTGTGTGTACTATAGTACTACATTATACTATATACTTACAATATACTTACAGAACAATATATATGTGAACTGTACTAAATTATACTATATACTTACAGAACAATATATATGTGTACTATAGTACTACATTATACTATACACTTACAGAACAATATATATGTGTACTATAGCATTACATTATACTATATACTTACAGAATAATATATATGTGTACAATAGTATGAAATTATGCTATATACTTATAGAACAATATATATGTGTACTATAGTACTACATTATACTATACACTTACAGAACAATATATATGTGTACTATAGCATTACATTATACTATATACTTACAGAACAATATATATGTGTACTATAGTACTACATTATACTATATACTTACAGTACAATATATATGTGTACTATAGTATTACATTATACTATATACTTACAGAACAATATATATGTGTACTATAGTATTACATTATACTATATACTTACAGAACAATATATATGTGTACTATAGCATTACATTATACTATATACTTACAGAACAATATATATGTGTACTATAGTACTACATTATACTATATACTTACAGAACAATATATATGTATACTATAGTATCACATTATACTATATACTTACAGCACAATATATATGTGTACTATAGTATTACATTATACTATATACGTACAGAACAATATATATGTGTACTATATTATAACATTATACTATATACTTACAGAACAATATATATGTGTACTATAGAACTACATTATACTATATACTTACAGAACAATATATATGTGTACTACAGTATTACATTATACTAATATACTTACAGAACAACATATATGTGTACTATAGTATTACATTATACTATATACTTACAGAACAATATATATGTGTACTATAGCATTACATTATACTATATACTTACAGAACAATATTTATGTGTACTATAGTACTACATTATACTATATACTTACAGAACAATATATATGTGTACTATAGTATTACATTATACTATATACTTACAGAACAATATATATGTGTACTATAGCATTACATTATACTATATACTTACAGAACAATATTTATGTGTACTATAGTACTACATTATAATATATACTTACAGAACAATACATATGTGTACTATAGTACTACATTATACTATATACTTACAGAACAATATATATGTGTACTATAGCATTACATTATACTATATACTTACAGAACAATATATATGTGTACTATAGTACTACATTATACTATACACCTACAGAACAAAAATTGAAGTTGTATTGTATGTGCACTCTCACCAACAAACTGCAACTTGCCAGGGTGCTGTAGTCAGGTATATAAATATCAGAAGTTGAAAAAGCACTCACTGGACTGTAGACAACAATGTAATTCAAAACTTTATTGTGACGTTTCGGGACCAGCAGCATCCCTTCCTCTGACAGGCAACAAGTGAAAAAACAGAACTTTTATAAGCCCACAAAACACTCCCCTAGGTGAACTGCCAATCAAAATGAGCCGTGTGCAAAACAAAATGAGCTGTGTGCAAAACTGGCATAGACATGTGTAATTAGTATAAAGCCGGTTGTAACATTGTGAAATACATATATAAATGTGTGCAAATGTAATTATATATACCTCTCAAACTGTGAAATTCAAGTGAATCTAATAGCCCCCACACGTAGATCCGATCCTGTATATATGACCAAAAACATCCGTAGCACTCGTTCTGATAGGGTAGAATATCTCACATCTCTGGATTTCCATTGGAGAAAGGATTCAATACAAAGCCACGCCTGTATCAACATTGCAGACAGAGTTAATCTGTATTGCGCCCATTCATGACAACGTCAACAAATCCTCTGATAGGATGGAATATCTCACGCCTCCGGTTGCTCATTGGAGCATGAGACTCTTAACTCGGGACCGCCTGTCTAAACATACCGAGTAGATATATATGATCTACTACATATATTGCGGTATCAATACCTGTTCAAACCTCATAAGGTAGCTGTCCGTGACACTCTAGTTAAGTCTGATCGCCCATAGTGCAAATCAGATTGAATCGCCGCAACTCTCAACCACTGGTCGAGAGGTTGCCATGGCGACATATGTAAACAAACAAATGAAGGCACAAATGCGGCTGTATATTATCGTGTCTGAACATAGTTAATGCTTCCCACAGCATAAAGCGTAAATAAAAAATAAAACCTAAAGTGGTTACTGATTCAATCCCTGGACATATAACAGTGCTGTTC
The DNA here is from genome assembly GCF_027579735.1 of Bombina bombina. NCBI lineage: Eukaryota > Metazoa > Chordata > Amphibia > Anura > Bombinatoridae > Bombina > Bombina bombina. The sequence continues at coordinate 617,044,935 of NC_069505.1, read as the reverse complement.
ACAACATATGAACCCACACACATCTCGGCACACCAGTGTTAGTAATCTCTATATCACACCCCAATGTGACTGCAATGTACAGTCTCTCCTCACAATCTACTATCATCTATTTTATACCATCTATTTTAATGATTTCTTTTCAGTCCTTGTAAATTGAAACGTAAGGTTGCCATTGCAACCTAACACCAAAAGAAAAAATAATATTGTCATCCATCCGGAGCAGAGCGGCAGCATCCTGAAGACCTCCGACGCGGAACATCCATCCTGGCCGACGACTGAACGACGAAGGACGGTTCCTTTAAATGACGTCATCCAAGATGGCATCCCTCAAATTCCGATTGGCTGATAGGATTCTATCAGCCAATCGGAATTAAGGTAGGAAAATTCTGATTGGCTGATGGAGTCAGCCAATCAGAATCAAGTTAAATCCGATTGGCTGATCCAATCAGCCAATCAGATTGAGCTCGCATTCTATTGGCTGATCGGAACAGCCAATAGAATGCGAGCTCAATCTGATTGGCTGATTGGATCAGCCAATCGGATTGAACTTGATTCTGATTGGCTGATTCCATCAGCCAATCAGAATATTCCTACCTTAATTCCGATTGGCTGATAGAATCCTATCAGCCAATCGGAATTCGAGGGACGCCATCTTGGATGACGTCATTTAAAGGAACCGTCATTCGTCGTTCAGTCGTCGGCCAGGATGGATGTTCCGCGTCAGAGGTCTTCAGGATGCTGCCGCTCCGCTCCGGATGGATGACGATAGAAGATGCCGCTTGGATGAAGACTTCAATCGGATGGAAGACCTCTTCTGCCCCGCTTGGATGAAGACTTCTACCGGATGGAGGACCTCTTCTTGCTCCGCTTGGATGAAGAATTTGGCTCGGCTGGGTGAAGACGACTCAAGGTAGGGAGATCTTCAGGGGCTTAGTGTTAGGTTTATTTAAGGGGGGTTTGGGTTAGATTAGGGGTATGTGGGTGGTGGGTTGTAATGTTGGGGGGGGGGTATTGTATGTTTTTTTTTACAGGCAAAAGAGCTGAACTTCTTGGGGCATGCCCCGCAAAGGGCCCTGTTCAGGACTGGTAAGGTAAAAGAGCTTTGAACTTTAGTAATTTAGAATAGGGTAGGGCATTTTTTTATTTTGGGGGGCTTTGTTATTTTATTAGGGGGCTTAGAGTAGGTGTAATTAGTTTAAAATTGTTGTAATATATTTCTAATGTTTGTAAATATTTTTTTATTTTTTGTAACTTAGTTCTTTTTTATTTTTTGTACTTTAGTTAGTTTATTTCATTGTATTTATTTGTAGGAATTGTATTTAATTTATTTATTGATAGTGTAGTGTTAGGTTTAATTGTAGATAATTATAGGTATTTTATTTAATTAATTTATGGATAGTGTAGTGTTAGGTTTAATTGTAACTTAGGTTAGGATTTATTTTACAGGTAAATTTGTAATTATTTTAACTATTTTAGCTATTAAATAGTTCTTAACTATTTAATAGCTATTGTACCTGGTTAAAATAAATACAAAGTTACCTGTAAAATAAATATTAATCCTAAAATAGCTATAATATAAATATAATTTATATTGTAGCTATATTAGGATTTATTTTACAGGTAAGTATTTAGCTTTAAATAGGAATAATTTATTTAAGAAGAGTTAATTAATTTCGTTAGATTAAAATTATATTTAATTTAGGGGGGTGTTAGTGTTAGGGTTAGACTTAGCTTTAGGGGTTAATACATTTATTAGAATAGCGGTGAGCTCCAGTCGGCAGATTAGGGGTTAATAATTGAAGTTAGGTGTCGGCGATGTTAGGGAGGGCAGATTAGGGGTTAATACTATTTATTATAGGGTTAGTGAGGCGGATTAGGGGTTAATAACTTTATTATAGTAGCGGTGCGGTCCGCTCGGCAGATTAGGGGTTAATAAGTGTAGGCAGGTGGAGGCGACGTTGAGGGGGGCAGATTAGGGGTTAATAAATATAATATAGGGGTCGGCGGTGTTAGGGGCAGCAGATTAGGGGTACATAGCTATAATGTAGGTGGCGGCTCTTTGCGGTCGGCAGATTAGGGGTTAATTATTGTAGGTAGCTGGCTGCGACGTTGTGGGGGGCAGGTTAGGGGTTAATAAATATAATATAGGGGTCGGCGGTGTTAGGGGCAGCAGATTAGGGGTACATAAGTATAACGTAGGTGGCGGTCGGCAGATTAGGGGTTAAAAAATTTTAATCGAGTGGCGGCGATGTGGGGGGACCTCGGTTTAGGGGTACATAGGTAGTTTATGGGTGTTAGTGTACTTTAGAGTACAGTAGTTAAGAGGTTTATGAACCGGCGTTAGCCCAGAAAGCTCTTAACTCCTGACTTTTTTCTGCGGCTGGAGTTTTGTCGTTAGATTTCTAACGCTCACTTCAGACACGACTCTAAATACCGGAGTTAGAAAGATCCCATTGAAAAGATAGGATACGCAATTGACGTAAGGGGATCTGCGGTATGGAAAAGTCGCGGCTGAAAAGTGAGCGTTAGACCCTTTTTTGAATGACTCCAAATACCGGCGGTAGCCTAAAACCAGCGTTAGGAGCCTCTAACGCTGGTTTTCACGGCTACCGCCAAACTCCAAATCTAGGCCTAAGTGATCTGGGAGGGGGTGGGGGTTTAGTCTTGGGGGGAAGCTACACTACAGAAAAGTGGGGAAAAAAATAAAAATATATATATATTTTTGTAAACTGGGTACTGGCAGACAACTGTCAGTACCCAAGATGGCTCCCAATAATGTAGAGTGGGAGGGTAGAGAGCTGCTTGGGGGGGATCAGGGAGGTTTGGGGCTAAGGGGGATCCTACACAGCAGCATATGTAAATATGCTTAAAAAAAAAAAAACTTTTATTTTAGTACTAGCAGACTTTCTGCCAGTACTTAAGATGGCGGGGACAATTGTGGGGTCGGGGAGGGAAGAGAGCTGTTTGGGAGGGATCAGGGGGTCTGATGTTTCAGGTGGGAGGCTGATCTCTACACTAAAGCTAAAATTAACCCTACAAGCTCCCTAATTTACCCCTTCACTGCTAGACATAATACACTTGTGATGTGCAGCGACATTTAGCGGCCTTCTAATTACTAAAAAGCAATGTCAAAGCCATATATGTCTGCTATTTCTGAACAAAGGAGATCCCAGAGAAGCATTTACAACCATTTGTGCCATAATTGCACAATCTGTTTGTAAATAATTTCAGTAAGAAACCTAAAATTGCGAAAAATGTAACATTTTTTTTAATTTGATCGCATTTGGCGGTGAAATGGTGGCATGAAATATACCAAAATGGGCCTAGATCAACACTTGGGGTTGTCTACTACACTACAGCTAAAATTAACTCTACAAGCTCCCTACATGCTCAATAATTAACCCCTTCACTGCTGGGCATAATCCACGTGTGGTGCGCAGTGGCATTTAGCATCCTTCTAATTACCAAAAAGCAAAGCCAAAGCCATATAAGTCTGCTATTTCTGAACAAAGGGGATCCCAGAAAAGCATTTACATTTATGCCATAATTGCACAAGTTGTTTGTAAATAATTTCTGTGAGAAACCTAAAGTTTGTGAAAAAATTTGTGAAAAAGTGAACGATTTTTTTATTTGATCGCATTTGGCGGTAAAAGGGTGGCATGAAATATACCAAAATGGGCCTAGATCAATACTTTGGGATGTCTTCTAAAAAAAATATATACATTTCAAGGAATATTCAGGGTTTCCTGAAAGATATCAGTGTTCCAATGTAACGCGCTAAATTTGAAAAAAAGTGGTTTGGAAATAGCAAAGTGCTACTTGTATTTATTGCCCTATAACTTCAAAAAAAGCAAAGAACATGTTAATATTGGGTATTTCTAAACTCAGGACAAAATATAGAAACTATTTAGCATGGGTGTTTTTTGGTGGTTGTAGATGTGTAACAGATTTTTGGGGTCAAATTTAGAAAAAGTGTGTTTTTTCCATTCTTTCCTCATATTTTATAAAAAAAAATTATAGTAAATTATGATATGATGAAAATAATGGTACCTTTTGAAAGTCCATTTAATGGTGATAAAAACGGTATATAATATGTGTGGGTACAGTAAATGAGTAAGAGGAAAATTACAGCTAAAAACAAACACTGCAGAAATGTAAAAATAGCCCTGGTCCTTAAGGGAAGGAAATTGAAAAATGGCCTTGTCCTTAAGGGGTTAAAGAACAATATATATGTGTACTATAGTATTAAATTATACTATATTCTTACAGAACAATATATAAGTGTACTATAGAATTACATTATACTATATACTTACAGATCAATATCTATATGTGTACAATAGTATTAAATTATGCTATATACTTACAGAACAATATATATGTGTACTATAGTATTACATTATACTCTATACGTACAGAACAATATATATGTGTACTATAGTATTACATTATACTCTATACGTACATAACAATATATATGTGTACTATAGTATTAAATTAGACTATATACTTACAGAACAATATATATGTGTACTATAGTATTAAATTATACTATATACTTACAGAACAATATATATGTGTACTATAGTATTACATTATACTATATACTTACAGAACAATATACATGTGTACTATGGTATTACATTATACTATATACTTACAGAACAATATATATATGTGTACTATAGTATTAAATTATACTATATACTTACAGAACAATATATATGTGTACTATAGTATTACATTATACTCTATACTTACAGAACAATATAAATATGTGTACTATAGTAATACATTATACTATATACTTACAGAACAATATATATGTTTACTATAGTATTACATTATACTATATACTTACAGAAGCATATACATGTGTATTATAGTATTACACTATATTATATACTTACAGAACAATATATATGTGTACTATAGTATTACATTATACTATATACTTACAGAACAATACATATGTGTACTATAGTATTACATTATACTATATACTTACAGAATAATATATATGTGTACTATAGTACTACATTATACTATATACTTACAGAACAATATATATGTGTACTATAGTATTACATTATACTATATACTTACAGAACAATATATATGTGTACTATAGGATTATATTATACAATATACTTACAGAACAATATACATGTGTACTATAGTATTACATTATACTCTATACTTACAGAACAATATAAATATGTGTACTATAGTACTACATTATACTATATACTTACAGAACAATATATATGTGTACTATAGAATTACATTATACTATATACTTACAGATCAATATATATATGTGTACTATAGTATTAAATTAAACTATATACGTACAGAACAATATATATGTGTACTATAGTATTATATTATACTATATACTTACAGAACAATATGTATGTGTACTATAGCACTACATTATACTATATACTTACAGAACAATATGTATGTGTACTATAGTATTATATTATACTATATAGTTACAGAACAATATGTATGTGTACTATAGCACTACATTATACTATATACTTACAGAACAATATGTATGTGTACTATAGTATTATATTATACTATATACTTACAGAACAATATGTATGTGTACTATAGCACTACATTATACTATATACTTACAGAACAATATGTATGTGTACTATAGTATTATATTATACTATATACTTACAGAACAATATGTATGTGTACTATAGTATTACATTACACTATATACTTACAGAACAATATATATGTGTACTATAGTATTACATTACACTATATACTTACAGAACAATATATATGTGTACTATAGTATTACATTATACTATATACTTACAGAACAATATATATTTGGGGCCTTTGCTAGTAACCTAAATACACATTTATGGAGAAATTTGTATACTCTTCCCGAGGTAAATCTCCAAGTATGCCACCTAAAAGAGACACAAAAAGCAATACAAAACACACATAGCGGCACAGTATAATTGATTAATCGAATTTGGACACAGACTCACAGCAATTAGCTAAAGTCATTTTGGAAATGATGCTTCCCCAATTCAGTAAGATAAGACAGGATGTTGCTATTTTATCAAATGAAGTTCACGGATTTAATAGTAGGCTAGAAATCGCAGAGTAAAGAATTTCTGACATGGAAGACAGAATGCAGCTGCTACAGAATGATAACAGGACCTATGACCCCCTACTTAAAAAAATGCAAGATAGACTGGACGATCTGGAAGACGTTCCAGAAGAAATAATTTAATAATAGTAGGGGTCCCTGAGACTCAGGAGTTCTCTGATTTAAAAGCTTTCTTTTATGGTAAATTACAGACACTCGGCCAGATTACGAGTTTTGCATTATGGCTGCCTCGCTGCTAACTTGCAAGTTATTTCCACCGCTCACCTTTAACAGCGCTGGTATTACAGGTTTTCAAAAACCCGGCGTTTGCGGGAGATATGGCAGCGTTGAGCTCCATACCGCACCCAAATATCAGCGCTGCTGTGAGCTGCTTTTACGTGCTCGTGCATGATTTCCCCATAGACATCAATGGGGAGAGCCGGCTAAATAAAAGGCTTAGTTTTAAATAGGAATAATTTAGGTATTAATTGTAATTTTTATTTGGAATAATTTAAATTATATTAAAGTTAGTGGGTGTTAGGGTTAAGTTAGGGTTAGACTTAGGGTTAGGTTTAGGGGTTAATAACTTTAGTATAGTGGCATCGATTTTGGGGGCAGCAGATTAGGGGTTAATAACAGCAATGTAGGTTGCGGCGATGTTAGGGACAGCAGATTAGGGGTTAATAATATTTAACTAGTGTTTGCCATGCGGGAGGGAGGCGGTTTAGGGGTTAAAATGTTTATTATAGTGGCGGCGATGTCCGGAGCGGCAGATTAGGGGTTAATCATTTTATTATTGTGTTTGCGATCCGGGAGAGCCTCAGTTTAGTGGTTAATAGGTAGTTTATGGGTGTTAGTGTACTTTGTAGCACTTTAGTTATGAGATTTATGTTACGGCTTTGTAACATAAAACCCATAACTACTGACTTTCAGTAGTTATGGGCTGTACCGCTCACTTTTTGGCCGGACAGGCAAACTCGTAATACCGGCGCTATGGAAGTCCCATTGAAAAATTACTTTTTGAAAGGTTCGGTAGTTACGTTGCATGACGGCCAAAAAATTGTGCGGTACAGCTGTACCTACAAGACTCGTAATACCAGCGGTAGTGAAAAAGCAGCGTTATGAAGCTTTTTCACTCATAACGCAAAACTCGTAATCTAGCTGACTGTTAGAATTTCCTTCATCAAGTCAGCAAATGGTTATAGAGAGAATTCACAGGCTAGGGCAAGAAAAATTTAGGGCAGACGGCACAAAGATAGTAAAACCGATTATAGTCAAAATGCTTAGTTATCAAGATAAAATGGTTCTGCTATCTTGCTACAGGAAAAAAAGATAATTTTATTAGGAGAAAATAAAGTCTTAATTTTTCAGGACTACTCAGTGGAATCCACTAACCGTAGAAAAGTGATGGCCCCAATATGTTCCCATCTAATTCAAAAGAGTTTTGAAGCATTTCTTTTATACTCGGCAAAAATTAAGGTCTTTAAAAATAATATATGAAATTTCCTCAATAATCAAGAGGAAGAGAAGGTGTTAAATGATAAATATGCAGAGCCTGAGGCTATTATGCTCTTTGTTTTTTCTTTTTTCTCTTTTCTCTGATGTGCAGCGATATTGTTTCTCTGCATATTACCTCTGCCCTTTTCAATGTTAAGATGAGGTAGACAAATTTTAAGTTGTTCGCTAATGAGACTAATGTTATTACTGAGGAAAATATGGAGACGAGCGGAAATGCTGGTTAAACGGGTTCTTGTTTAATATGATGTTGTTATTTGTTGTATATGTGTCGTGGTGCTTTTTTTTTTTTTTTCCCTCTCTCCCCCCCCCCTTGTGTCAATATCTGTATTGGTATTCTGTATAGAGCTGTTAGTTAATTCCAATGTTTAAATTGGTTTCATGGAATATTCGTGGAATCTCCTCTCCCATTAAACACAAAATGATTATAAAGGAATTAGGAGGACTAAATAGTAACATAGCGTTTCTTCAAGAAACATATCTGCAGCATAAAGAAAATATTAAGCTAAAAGTTGGATGGGTCGGGGAGGTGATTGCCACCAATAGCCAGACTATAAAAAGAGGTGTTGCTATCCTGTTACATAAAAACCTTAAGTATAAAATAATTCATGCAGAAATAGATGCAGAGGGTAGGTATATCATTTTACAAATTGGCATATCGGACCAGAGATATATATTATGTAACATATATGGACCCAATAGTTTGAATAAAAGTTTCTGGAATAGAATTAAAAAGAAGTTATTAATATTTGCAAATGAAAGATTAATAGTCGCTGGAGATTTCAACATGATAGCCCAATCTCCAATTGATCGGCTGATTGTGGGGAAAAAATCCAGTAAACAGCATAGAAATGAAACAGGGTTCTTCAGAGTTTTTAGAAATACCTTAAATTTGAAAGACATGGAGGCTGCAAAATCCTGATTTCAAATATTATACATGTGAATCAAAAACACATAAATCATTTTCCAGAATTGATTATATCCTAATTAATGAGAAGCTCACAGGCCAGGTTAGATCAGATATTTCTTACATTTGTGTCTCGGATCATGCACCAATTTCACTTTCTATACAAGTTGGCTTATCTAATAAAAATCCTAATGTACAGGTAGCCCTCAGTTTACGCCAGGGTTAGGTTCCAGAAGGAATGGTTGTAAATCGAAACCATTGTAAATTGAAACCCAGTTTATAATGTAAGTCAATGGGAAGTGAGGGAGTTAGGTTCCAGGCCCCTCTCAAAATTGTCATAAGTAACAGCTAATACATTATTTTTAAAGCTTTGAAATGAAAACTTTAAATGCTAAACAGCATTATAAACCAAATAAAATAATCACACAACACAGAATATATAATTAAACTAAGTTAAATGAACAAAAACATTTGCTAAACCGCATTATAAACCTAATAAAATAATCACACAACACAGACTTCACTTGCATTTTTCTGCAAACAGTTCTTTCTATGCATTCCAATCTGGACTGATTTATAGACAGGAAGATCTTGTTCCTTTGAAATCTGCTTGATAGCTCAGGTCTGGTTAAACTGATTAATTTCATCTTGCTTGGCTTTGCTGCAACACAAGCGGACAGCTCCACCTACCGGCTATTTTAATCAATGCACTGCTTCTCAATGCTTTTCAATAGCAGTCACATGACTGGAAAAAAAGGTTGTTATTCTGAAACGGTGTAAATTGAACCGTTGTAAAACGAGGGCCACCTGTATTTTTTTCCCCCCAAATACTTATATTTAAATGTTAAATTTAAAAATTGGTTAACAGATACCTGTTGTAAGTTTCTGGCACAGAATGAAAACTCAGTTAAAAATTTTGAAATGTATTGGAGGCATCAAAAGCTGTTCTCAGGGGGGAAATAAACGCCTTTCTTATTAAAATGCATAAAAAGAATTCCGCCAGAAATTTGCAGCTCTCTAATCAGCTAAGTAGAGCATTTAACCATTATATAGGTGAATGCACTCTAACAAACTGGGCAAAATACATGCAAGCTAGGGAAGAAAAGGACATTTTTGCAGCATAATGCTACAGCAGATAGTTTGTGAATGAACACAAGATTATATAAATACGGGGGTAAAATAGGGAAATATCTTGCCAATTTAATCAAACAAGCTCGTGGATTGAATACTATCTCAAAAATTCAAATAGGTAATAGGAGCTTAACTCAGTCTGAAGATATAAGCAAATATTTTTTTTGCATATTATCAAAAATTGTCCGTTGCTAAGGAAATAAATATACAGAATAAGAATTCCTTCTGGAATAAATGTTCCTTACCTCAACTATCACAAGAGGATCTGTCTGAATTAAATAAACCTATTTTGCAAGAAGAGATTGTTAAGGCAATCCAGACAGGTAAATGTAATAAAGCAGCTGGGCCTGATGGTCTCCCCATTGAGTATTTTAAAACTTTAATCCAAGATTTGGTGCCACCATTACAAAAAATATTCAATATATATTTTGCTCAAAATAGTTCCATGTCCAAAAATTTTGAAAGCTCACTTGTTACCCTAATTTTAAAAAAGATAAAAATCCGGAAAATCTGGATTCAAATAGCCCTATATCATTACTCAACGCGGACTATAAGATTCTTGCTAGTATAATCGCATCTAGATTACAGAAATTTATCTCAAATTTGATTCATTGTGATCAGACAGGATTCATAAAGGGGCACTCATCATTCACAAATTTACATATATTATTATTGGTATTTGACCATTATAATTTGGAAAGGATAAAAGGGACATGTATTAAAGAGGATAAAGCCATACTTGCATTAGACGCGGAAAAAGCTTTCAATGCTATTAACTGCGAGCATCTTTATGAGTCACTTACCCGTCTTGGGTTTAAAGGGCCTTTTTTGGGTTACATTCGCGCATTATATAATAATCCTCTGTCTGCTGTTATCATTAACGGGGCATGCACTGCACCATTTCAGTTATTTAGGGGAACTCGTCAAGGATGTCCACTCTCACTCTTACTCTTTAATTTGAGTATAGAACAACTGGCTGTGTTACTACGTGAAGAGATAAAAGGGATCCCCGTAGGTGAAGACATTTCACAAATTGTCTTCTATGCTGATGATTTATTAGTATTCCTAAGTGACATAGATGAAAATGTCCCTAAACTCTTGAATATTTTAAAAATTGTCGTCTCTTTCTCAGGGTACATTGTCAACGCGTTAAAATCTGAATTCTTGTGGATATATAAAAAAAGGAATTAAGGATTGAATTACCTTTCAGAACTGTTATACAATTAAAATATTTAGGAATCAATGTTAGCAAGATTCCAGAGGAGTGGTATAAGATCAATTTTTGCAATTTATTCAATAAAATAAGAGCAGATAATAAGAAATAGTCAACGTAACCATTGTCCCTAGCCGGGAAAATCAATCTAATAAAAATGATAACTTTACCAAAACTATTATATATCATGCAGAATCTAACCTTATTTTTAAAAAAACAGGATATTAAGATCTTGAACGGAATGCTTAGAGAATTTCTCTAGGTAAGACCAGGCTTTCATTATATAGACTTTCGCAGCTTAAGGAATATGCAGGCTTGGGCCTACCTGCATTTCAGAGATATAATTTAACTTGCCTCATGAAAATTGTTCCAGAATGGTTACTGGAGCTGCCGCGGCTATGTATTAAAGAGATTGAACTATCCTATTTTAAACCCTATGTTTTCAAGGCATTATTACATATAAATGTTAAAGCATGGCCACCGGACTTGAAGTATCTTGTCACTTTTAGAAATCCTATAACTGCTTGGCAAAGATTTTGTAAAAGCCTAAATGTAGATTTTCATAGTTCTAAATTCTTACCTATTACAGGGAACCCTTTATTCCCCTCCGGATGTGATTCTATAATATTTCGGACATAGAAATCTAAGGGTCTGGAATTTTTCTCACAATTTATTGATAACGCAACTCTAGCGGTTCGATCTTTTTACTGATCTTAAAAATATGTTTAACTTACCAAACTGCGCTATGTTTGGCTATTTTCAAGTTAGGCATTTCTTAAATCCAGTTAATCTAGGATCTTTCTTTAAAAATTGGGAAGGAATCTATGCTGGTATCAACTTATTTAAGCAAGGCAGAGCTTCTATCTCAGGCTGGTATAACCTTGTACTAAAAATAGAAGGGGAAAAATTTGGAGGATATTGTGCAGAAGTGGAATGTGGAGTTCCCAACATTGAATGTTAATATATTAAGTAAAAGTATATTTAGTGCATGGCGGGCAACACCTCAGTTATCATGGTGAGAGTCACATAGAAAATTGATTAATAGGACCTATATAACACCATTTCATTTAGGAAAATGGAGAAATAACTCTGAGTATAAATGTTCTAGATGTAGTTTTCCGCTAGCTGATTTAATTCACTGTCTCTGGGATTGCCCGAAAGAAAGAGTTTTTTGGAGCAAGATTACATTTTGGTTATCCAAGATATTAAAGCGAATAATTGTTTTGAGCAAGGAAGAGATACATTTTCTCAAAGATGAAGCCTGTGAAAGGGAGGATTCCGTATTTATCAACTTTGCTATACTGAATGCACAAAATATTATCTTTTCCTCATGGAAAGATAAAAATAGCCCGAAGTTTACTCTTTTTATGAAAAATGTGCAGAGCAAAGCAATTTTGGAGCAATTTGAAATAAAAAGTGCAGTTGAGAAAGAGATTCAGGATTATTTTCTATAATAGGGCAGCTTTATTATTAGTCTTCCAACTTGTATTCAATTACAATATATTGTATTCTATTACTGTTCAAAATATGTGTCTTAGGGGTGAACTCAATATTTTGATGTAAAAGTATAATAAACTACAGTAAAGAGGCGCGGGGTGGGGAGGGGGTATTTAATTTTTTATTTTTTTTGGTCTGTCTGTTCTGTTTATTAGTCTTATTAGAAAAATGTCAACAATATGATTTAGAAATATAGAGTCTATTTAAGGTACTATTGTTTGTATAAATTTGATTGCATACACTTTATTCTCTCCAGTACCTGGTAAAAGCCCTGATTTAAACATCCTGCATGTTGTCTTAGTTGTGGGATTCGGCATATAATGAGCTTGTAATGTATTTTCCTGTTTTCTCTTATTATTTTCTTTTATGTGTTTTCTTTTTGCCATTTTCCCATGTTGCTGAAGAAATAAATAATAATAAAAAAAAATACTATATACTTCCAGAACAATATATATTTGTACTATAGTACTATATTATACTATATACTTACAGAATAATATACATGTGTACTATAGTATTACATTATAGTATATACTTCCAGAACAATATATATGTGTACTATAGTATTACATTATACTATATACTTACAGAACAATATATATGTGTACTATAGTACTACATTATACTATATACTTACAGAACAATATATATGTGTACTATAGTTTTACATTATACTATATACTTCCAGAACAATATCTATGTGTACTATAGCATTACATTACTATATACTTACAGAACAATATATGTGTGTACTATAGTATTACATTATACTATATACTTACAGAACAATATATATGTGTACTATAGTATTACATTATACTATATACTTACAGAACAATATATATGTGTACTATAGTATTACATTATACTATATACTTACAGAACAATATATATGTGTACTATAGTATTACATTATACTATATACTTACAGAACAATATATATGTGTACTATAATATTACATTATACTATATACTTACAGAACAGTATATATATGTGTGTACTATAGTATTATATTATACTATATACTTACAGAACAATATATATGTGTACTATAGTATTACAGTATACTTTATACCTACAGAACAATATATATGTGTACTATAGTATTACATTATACTATATACTTACAGAACAATATCTATGTGTACTATATTATTACATTATACTAATATACTTACAGAACAATATATATTTGTACTATAGTACTATATTATACTATATACTTACAGAACAATATCTATGTGTACTATAGTATTACATTATACTATATACTTACAGAACAATATATATGTGTACTATAGTATTATATTATACTATATACTTACAGAACAACATATATTTGAACTATAGTACTATATTATACTATATACTTACAGAACAATATCTATGTGTACTATAGTATTACATGATACTATATACTTACAGAACAATATATATTTGTACTATAGTACTATATTATACTATATACTTACAGAACAATATCTATGTGTACTATAGTATTACATTATACTATATACTTACAGAACAATATATATGTGTACTATAGTATTACATTATACTATATACTTACAGAACAATATATATGTGTACTATAGTATTACATTATACTATATACTTACAGAACAATATATACAGTATGTGCTCTATAGTACTACATTATACTATATACTTACAGTACAATATATATGTGTACTATAGTATTACATTATACTATATACTTACAGAACAATATATATGTGCAATATAGTACAACATTATACTATATACTTACAGAACAATATTTATGTGTACTATAGTATTATATTATACTATATACTTACAGAATAATATAGTGTATACGTGTACTATAGTACTACATTATACTATATACTTACAGAACAATACATATGTGTACTATAGTACTACATAATAATTTATACGTACAGAACAATAAATATGTGTACTATAGTATTACATTATACTATATACTTACAGAATAATATACTGTATATGTGTACTATAGTACTACATTATACTATATACTTAGAAAACAATATATATGTGTACTATAGTATTACATTATACTATATACTTACAGAACAATATTTATGTGTACTATAGTACTACATTATACTATATACTTACAGAACAATATATATGTGTACTATATAATTACATTATACTATATACTTACAGAACAATATATATGTGTACTGTAGTACTACATTATACTATATACTTACAAAACAATATATATGTATACTATAGCATTACATTATACTTCATACTTACAGAACAATATATATGTGTACTATAGTATTACATTATACTATATACTTACAGAACAATATTTATGTGTACTATAGTATTACATTATACTATATACTTACAGAATAATATACTGTATACGTGTACTATAGTACTACATTATACTATATACTTACAGAACAATATATATGTGTACTATATCATTACATTATACTATATACTTACAGAACAATATATATGTGTACTATAGTACTACATTATACTATATACTTACAGAACAATATATATGTATACTATAGCATTACATTATACTATATACTTACAGAACAATATATATATGTACTATAGCATTACATTATACTATATACTTACAGAACAAGATATATGTGTACTATAGTACTATATTATACTATATACTTACAGAACAATACATATGTGTACTATAGTATTACATTATACTATATACTTACAGAATAATATACTGTATACGTGTACTATAGTACTACATTATACTATATACTTACAAAACAATATATATGTGTACTATAGTATTACATTATACTATATACTTACAGAACAATATTTATGTGTACTATAGTACTACATTATACTATACACTTACAGAACAATATATATGTGTACTATATCATTACATTATACTATATACTTACAGAACAATATATATGTGTACTATAGTACTACATTATACTATTTACTTACAGAACAATATATATGTGTACTATAGTACTACATTATACTATATACTTACAAAACAATATATATGTATACTATAGCATTACATTATACTATATACTTACAGAACAATATATATATGTACTATAGCATTACATTATACTATATACTTACAGAACAATATATATATATGTACTATAGCATTACATTATACTATATACTTACAGAACAAGATATATGTGTACTATAGTATTACATTATACTATATACTTACAAAAAAAAATATGTGTGTACTATAGTATTACATTATACTATATACTTACAGAACAATATTTATGTGTACTATAGTACTACATTATACTATATACTTACAGAACAATATATATGTATACTATAGCATTACATTATACTATATACTTACAGAACAATATATATATGTACTATAGTATTACTTTATACTATATACTTACAGAACAAGATATATGTGTACTATAATACTATATTATACTATATACTTACAGAACAATACATATGTGTACTATAATACTACATTATAATTTATACTTACATAACAATATATATGTGTACTATAGTATTACATTAAACTATATAATTGCTGAACAATATATATATATGTGTACTATAGTACTACATTATACTATATACTAACAGAACAATATATATGTGCACAATACTATTTCATTATACTATATACTTACAGAACAATATATATGTGTACTATAGTATTACATTATACTACATACTTACAGAACAATATATATGTGTACTATAGTATTACATTATACTATATACTTACAGAACAATATATATGTGTACTATAGTATCACATTATACTATATACTTACAGAACAATATATATGTGTACTATAGTACTACATTATAATATATACTTACAGAACAATATATATGTGTACTATAGTACTACATTATACTATTTACTTACAGAACAATATATATGTGTACTATAGTAATACATTATACTATATACTTACAGAACAATATATATGTGTACTATAGTATTACATTATACAATATACTTACAGCATAATATATATATGTGTACTATAGTATTACATTATACTATATACTTACAGAACAATATATATGTGTACTATAGTATTACATTATACTATATACTTACAGCACAATATATATGTGTACTATAGTATTACATTATACTATATACTTACAGAACAATATATATGTGTACTATAGTATTACATTATACTATATACTTACAGCACAATATATATATATGTGTACTATAGTATTACATTATACTATATACTTACAGAACAATATGTATGTGTACTATAACATTACATTTATACTATATACTTACATAACAATATATATGTGTACTATAGTATTACATTATATTATATACTTACATAACAATATATATGTGTACTATAGTATTACATGATACTATATACTTACAGAACAATATATATATGTGTACTATATTATAACATTATACTATATACTTATAGAACAATATATATGTGTACTATAGTATTACATTATACTATATACTTACAGAACAATATATATGTGTACTATAGTATTACATTATAGTATATACTTACAGAACAATATATATGTGTACTATACTATTACATTATACTATATACTTACAGCACAATATATATGTGTACTATAGTACTACATTATACTATATACTTACAGAACAATATATATGTGTACTATAGTATTACATTATACTATATACTTACAGAACAATATATATGTGTACTATAGTATTACATGATACTATATACTTACAGAACAATATATATGTGTACTATATTATAACATTATACTATATACTTACAGAACAATATATATATGTGTACTATAGTATCACATTATACTATATACTTACAGAACAATATATATGTGTACTATAGTACTACATTATAATATATACTTACAGAACAATATATATGTGTACTATAGTACTACATTATACTATTTACTTACAGAACAATATATATGTGTACTATAGTAATACATTATACTATATACTTACAGAACAATATATATGTGTACTATAGTATTACATTATACAATATACTTACAGCATAATATATATATGTGTACTATAGTATTACATTATACTATATACTTACAGAACAATATATATGTGTACTATAGTATTACATTATACTATATACTTACAGCACAATATATATGTGTACTATAGTATTACATTATACTATATACTTACAGAACAATATATATGTGTACTATAGTATTACATTATACTATATACTTACAGCACAATATATATATGTGTACTATAGTATTACATTATACTATATACTTACAGAACAATATGTATGTGTACTATAACATTACATTTATACTATATACTTACATAACAATATATATGTGTACTATAGTATTACATTATATTATATACTTACATAACAATATATATGTGTACTATAGTATTACATGATACTATATACTTACAGAACAATATATATATGTGTACTATATTATAACATTATACTATATACTTATAGAACAATATATATGTGTACTATAGTATTACATTATACTATATACTTACAGAACAATATATATGTGTACTATAGTATTACATTATAGTATATACTTACAGAACAATATATATGTGTACTATACTATTACATTATACTATATACTTACAGCACAATATATATGTGTACTATAGTACTACATTATACTATATACTTACAGAACAATATATATGTGTACTATAGTATTACATTATACTATATACTTACAGAACAATATATATGTGTACTATAGTATTACATGATACTATATACTTACAGAACAATATATATGTGTACTATATTATAACATTATACTATATACTTACAGAACAATATATATATGTGTACTATAGTATTACATTATACTATATACTTACAGAACAATATATATGTGTACTATAGTATTACATTATAGTATATACTTACAGAACAATATATATGTGTACTATACTATTACATTATACTATATACTTACAGAACAATATATATGTGTACTATACTATTACATTATACTATATACTTACAGCACAATATATATGTGTACTATAGTACTACATTATACTATATACTTACAGAACAATATATATATATATATGTGTGTACTATAGTATTACCTTATACTATATACTTACAGAACAATATATATGTGTACTATAGTACTACATTATACTATATACCTACAGAACAATATATATGTGTACTATAGTATTACATTATACTATATACTTGCAGAACAATATATATGTGTACTATACTATTACATTATACTATATACTTACAGAACAATATATATGTGTACTATAGTATTACATTATACTATATACTTATAGAACAATATATATGTATACTATAGTACTACATTATACTATATACTTACAGAACAATATATATGTGTACTATACTATTACATTATACTATATACTTACAGAACAATATATATGTGTACTATACTATTACATTATACTATATACTTACAGAACAATATATATGTGTACTATAGTATTACATTATACTATATACTTATAGAACAATATATATGTATACTATAGTACTACATTATACTATATACTTACAGAACAATATATATGTGTACTATACTATTACATTATACTATATACTTACAGAACAATATATATGTGTACTATAGTATTACATTATACTATATACTTATAGAACAATATATATGTATACTATAGTACTACATTAT
This sequence comes from Bombina bombina, assembly GCF_027579735.1. Taxonomy (NCBI): domain Eukaryota; kingdom Metazoa; phylum Chordata; class Amphibia; order Anura; family Bombinatoridae; genus Bombina; species Bombina bombina. Next base: position 617,025,830 of record NC_069505.1, on the reverse strand, counting down.
ACTATATACTTACAGAACAATATATATGTGTACTATACTATTACATTATACTATATACTTACAGAACAATATATATGTGTACTATACTATTACATTATACTATATACTTACAGAACAATATATATGTGTACTATAGTATTACATTATACTATATATTTACAGAACAATATATATGTGTACTATAGTACCACATTATGCTATATACTTACAGAACAATATATATGTGTACTATAGTATTACATTATACTATATACTTACAGAACAATATATATTTGTACTATAGTACTACATTATACTATATACTTACAGAACAATATATATATATGTGTGTGTACTATAGTAGTACATTATACTATATACTTACAGAACAATATATATATATATGTGTGTGTACTATAGTACTACATTATACTATATACTTACAGAACAATATATATATATATATGTGTGTACTATAGTAGTACATTATACTATATACTTACAGAACAATATATATGTGTACTATAGTAGTACATTATACTATATACCTACAGAACAATATATATGTGTACTATAGTATTACATTATACTATATACTTACAGAACAATATATATGTGTACTATAGTATTACATTATATTATATACTTACAGCACAATATATATGTGTACTATACTATTACATTATACTATATACTTACAGAACAATATATATGTGTACTATAGTATTACATTATATTATATACTTACAGAACAATATATGTGTGTACTATAGCATTACATTATACTATATACTTACAGAACAATATATATGTGTACTTACTATTACATATACTATATACTTCAGACAATATATAATGTACTATAGCATTACATTATACTATATACTTACAGAACAATATGTATGTGTACTATAACATACATTATACTATATACTTACATAAAATATATATGTGTACTATAGTATTACATTATATTATGATACTACATAACAATATATATGTGTACTATAGTATTACATGGATACTATATACTTACAGAACAATATATATATTTGTACTATATTATAACATTATACTATATACTTATAGAACAATATATATGTGTACTATAGTATTACATTATACTATATACTTACAGAACAATATATATGTGTACTATAGTATTACATTATAGTATATACCTTACAGAACAATATATATGTGTACTATACTATTACATTATACTATATACTTACAGCCACAATATATATGTGTACTATAGTACTACATTATACTATATACTTACAGAACAATATATATGTGTACTATAGTATTACATTATACTATATACTTACAGAACAATATATATGTGTACTATAGTATTACATGATACTATATACTTACAGAACAATATATATGTGTACTATATTATAACATTATACTATATACTTACAGAACAATATATATATGTGTACTATAGTATTACATTATACTATATACTTACAGAACAATATATATGTGTACTATAGTATTACATTATAGTATATACTTACAGAACAATATATATGTGTACTATACTATTACATTATACTATATACTTACAGAACAATATATATGTGTACTATACTATTACATTATACTATATACTTACAGCACAATATATATGTGTACTATAGTACTACATTATACTATATACTTACAGAACAATATATATATATATATGTGTGTACTATAGTATTACCTTATACTATATACTTACAGAACAATATATATGTGTACTATAGTACTACATTATACTATATACCTACAGAACAATATATATGTGTACTATAGTATTACATTATACTATATACTTGCAGAACAATATATATGTGTACTATACTATTACATTATACTATATACTTACAGAACAATATATATGTGTACTATAGTATTACATTATACTATATACTTATAGAACAATATATATGTATACTATAGTACTACATTATACTATATACTTACAGAACAATATATATGTGTACTATACTATTACATTATACTATATACTTACAGAACAATATATATGTGTACTATACTATTACATTATACTATATACTTACAGAACAATATATATGTGTACTATAGTATTACATTATACTATATACTTATAGAACAATATATATGTATACTATAGTACTACATTATACTATATACTTACAGAACAATATATATGTGTACTATACTATTACATTATACTATATACTTACAGAACAATATATATGTGTACTATAGTATTACATTATACTATATACTTATAGAACAATATATATGTATACTATAGTACTACATTATACTATATACTTACAGAACAATATATATGTGTACTATACTATTACATTATACTATATACTTACAGAACAATATATATGTGTACTATACTATTACATTATACTATATACTTACAGAACAATATATATGTGTACTATAGTATTACATTATACTATATATTTACAGAACAATATATATGTGTACTATAGTACCACATTATGCTATATACTTACAGAACAATATATATGTGTACTATAGTATTACATTATACTATATACTTACAGAACAATATATATTTGTACTATAGTACTACATTATACTATATACTTACAGAACAATATATATATATGTGTGTGTACTATAGTAGTACATTATACTATATACTTACAGAACAATATATATATATATGTGTGTGTACTATAGTACTACATTATACTATATACTTACAGAACAATATATATATATATATGTGTGTACTATAGTAGTACATTATACTATATACTTACAGAACAATATATATGTGTACTATAGTAGTACATTATACTATATACCTACAGAACAATATATATGTGTACTATAGTATTACATTATACTATATACTTACAGAACAATATATATGTGTACTATAGTATTACATTATATTATATACTTACAGCACAATATATATGTGTACTATACTATTACATTATACTATATACTTACAGAACAATATATATGTGTACTATAGTATTACATTATATTATATACTTACAGAACAATATATGTGTGTACTATAGCATTACATTATACTATATACTTACAGAACAATATATATGTGTACTATACTATTACATTATACTATATACTTACAGAACAATATATATGTGTACTATAGCATTACATTATACTATATACTTACAGAACAATATATATGTGTACTATAGCATTACATTATACTATATACTTACAGAACAATATATATGTGTACTATAGCATTACATTATACTATATACTTACAGAACAATATATATGTGTACTATAGTATTACATTATATTATATACTTACAGCACAATATACAGGGAGTGCAGAATTATTAGGCAAATGAGTATTTTGACCACATCATCCTCTTTATGCATGTTTTCTTACTCCAAGCTGTATAGGCTCGAAAGCCTACTACCAATTAAGCATATTAGGTGATGTGCATCTCTGTAATGAGAAGGGGTGTGGTCTAATGACATCAACACCCTATATCAGGTGTGCATAATTATTAGGCAACTTCCTTTCCTTTGGCAAAATGGGTCAAAAGAAGGCCTTGACAGGCTCAGAAAAGTCAAAAATAGTGAGATATCTTGCAGAGGGATGCAGCACTCTTAAAATTGCAAAGCTTCTGAAGCGTGATCATCGAACAATCAAGCGTTTCATTCAAAATAGTCAACAGGGTTGCAAGAAGCGTGTGGAAAAACCAAGGCGCAAAATAACTGCCCATGAACTGAGAAAAGTCAAGCGTGCAGCTGCCAAGATGCCACTTGCCACCAGTTTGGCCATATTTCAGAGCTGCAACATCACTGGAGTGCCCAAAAGCACAAGGTGTGCAATACTCAGAGACATGGCCAAGGTAAGAAAGGCTGAAAGACGACCACCACTGAACAAGACACACAAGCTGAAACGTCAAGACTGGGCCAAGAAATATCTCAAGACTGATTTTTCTAAGGTTTTATGGACTGATGAAATGAGAGTGAGTCTTGATGGGCCAGATGGATGGGCCCGTGGCTGGATTGGTAAAGGGCAGAGAGCTCCAGTCCGACTCAGACGCAAGCAAGGTGGAGGTGGAGTACTGGTTTGGGCTGGTATCATCAAAGATGAGCTTGTGGGGCCTTTTCGGGTTGAGGATGGAGTCAAGCTCAACTCCCAGTCCTACTGCCAGTTTCTGGAAGACACCTTCTTCAAGCAGTGGTACAGGAAGAAGTCTGCATCCTTCAAGAAAAACATGATTTTCATGCAGGACAATGCTCCATCACACGCGTCCAAGTACTCCACAGCGTGGCTGGCAAGAAAGGGTATAAAAGAAGAAAATCTAATGACATGGCCTCCTTGTTCACCTGATCTGAACCCCATTGAGAACCTGTGGTCCATCATCAAATGTGAGATTTACAAGGAGGGAAAACAGTACACCTCTCTGAACAGTGTCTGGGAGGCTGTGGTTGCTGCTGCATGCAATGTTGATGGTGAACAAATCAAAACACTGACAGAATCCATGGATGGCAGGCTTTTGAGTGTCCTTGCAAAGAAAGGTGGCTATATTGGTCACTGATTTGTTTTTGTTTTGTTTTTGAATGTCAGAAATGTATATTTGTGAATGTTGAGATGTTATATTGGTTTCACTGGTAAAAATAAATAATTGAAATGGGTATATATTTGTTTTTTGTTAAGTTGCCTAATAATTATGCACAGTAATAGTCACCTGCACACACAGATATCCCCTTAAAATAGCTAAAACTAAAAACAAACTAAAAACTACTTCCAAAAATATTCAGCTTTGATATTAATGAGTTTTTTGGGTTCATTGAGAACATGGTTGTTGTTCAATAATAAAATTAATCCTCAAAAATACAACTTGCCTAATAATTCTGCACTCCCTGTATATGTGTACTATACTATTACATTATACTATATACTTACAGCACAATATATATGTGTACTATAGCATTACATTATACTATATACTTACAGAACAATATATATGTGTACTATAGTATTACATTATACTATATACTTACAGAACAATATATATGTGTACTATAGTATTACATTATACTATATACTTACAGAACAATATATATGTGTACTATACTATTACATTATACTATATACTTACAGAACAATATATATGTGTACTATAGTATTACATTATACTATATACTTACAGAACAATATATATGTGTACTATACTATTACATTATACTATATACTTACAGAACAATATATATATGTGTGTGTACTATTACACTATATACTTACAGAACAATATATATGTGTACTGTAGTATTACATTATACTATATACTTACAGAACAATACATATGTGCAATATAGTACAACATTATACTATATACTTACAGCACAATATATATGTGTACTATAGCATTACATTATACTATATACTTACAAAACAATATATATGTGTACTATAGTATTACATTATACTATATACTTACAGCACAATATATATGTGTACTATAGTATTACATTATACTATATACTTACAAAACAATATATATGTGTACTATAGTATTACATTATACTTTATACTTACAGAACAATATATATGTGTACTATAGTATTACATTATACTATATACTTACAGAACAATATATATGTGTACTATAGTATTACATTATACTATATACTTACAGAACAATATATATGTGTACTATACTATTACATTATACTATATACTTACAGAACAATATATATGTGTACTATACTATTACATTATACTATATACTTACAGAACAATATATATGTGTACTATAGTATTACATTATACTCTATACTTACAGAACAATATATATTTGTACAATAGTATTACATTATACTATATACTTACAGAACAATATATATGTGTACTATACTATTACATTATAGTATATACTTACAGAACAATATTTATGTGTACTCTAGCACTACATTATACTATATACTTACAGAACAATATATATGTGTACTATAGAATTACATTATACTATATACTTACATAACAATATATATGTGTTCTATAGTACTACATTATACTATATACTTACAGAACAATATATATGTGTACTATAGTATTACATTATACTATATACTTACAGAACAATATATATGTGTACTATAGTATTACATTATATTATATACTTACAGAACAATATATATGTGTACTATTGTATTACATTATACTATATACTTACAGAACAATATATATGTGTACTATAGTATTACATTATACTATATACTTACAGAACAATATATATGTGTACTATAGTATTACATTATACTATATACTTACAGAACAATATATATGTGTACTATTGTATTACATTATACTATATACTTACAGAACAATATATATGTGTACTATAGTATTACATTATACTATATACTTACAGAACAATATATATGTGTACTATTGTATTACATTATACTATATACTTACAGAACAATATATATGTGTACTATAGTATTACATTATACTATATACTTACAGAACAATATTTATGTGTACTATAGTATTACATTATACTATATACTTACAGAACAATATCTATGTGTACTATAGTATTACCTTATACTATATACTTACAGAACAATATATATATATATGTGTGTGTACTATAGTATTACCTTATACTATATACTTACAGAACAATATATATGTGTACTATAGTATTACATTATACTATATACTTACAGAACAATATATATTTGTACTATAGCATTACATTATACTATATACTTACAGAACAATATATATATGTACTATAGTACTATATTATACTATATACTTACAGAACAATACATATGTGTACTATAGTACTACATAATAATTTATACTTACAGAACAATATATATGTGTACTATAGTATTACATTATACTATATACTTACAGAATAATATACTGTATATGTGTACTATAGTGCTACATTATACTATATACTTACAAAACAATATATATGTGTACTATAGTATTACATTATACTATATACTTACAGAACAATATATATGTGTACTATAGTATTACATTATATTATATACTTACAGAACAATATATATGTGTTCTATAGTATTACATTATACTAATATACTTACAGAACAATATATATGTGTACTATTGTATTACATTATACTATATACTTACAGAACAATATATATGTGTACTATAGTATTACATTATACTATATACTTACAGAACAATATATATGTGTACTATAGTATTACATTATACTATATACTTACAGAACAATATATATGTGTACTATATAATTACATTATACTATATACTTACAGAACAATATATATGTGTACTGTAGTACTACATTATACTATATACTTACAAAACAATATATATGTATACTATAGCATTACATTATACTTTATACTTACAGAACAATATATATGTGTACTATAGTATTACATTATACTATATACTTACAGAACAATATTTATGTGTACTATAGTATTACATTATACTATATACTTACAGAATTATATAATGTATACGTGTACTATAGTACTACATTATACTATATACTTACAGAACAATATATATGTGTACTATAGTACTACATTAAACTATATACTTACAGAACAATATATATGTATACTATAGCATTACATTATACTATATACTTACAGAACAATATATATATGTACTATTGCATTACATTATACTATATACTTACAGAACAAGATATATGTGTACTATAGTACTATATTATACTATATACTTACAGAACAATACATATGTGTACTATAGTATTACATTATACTATATACTTACAGAATAATATACTGTATACGTGTATTATAGTACTACATTATACTATATACTTACAAAACAATATATATGTGTACTATAGTATTACATTATACTATATACTTACAGAACAATATTTATGTGTACTATAGTACTACATTATACTATATACTTACAGAACAATATATATGTGTACTATATCATTACATTATACTATATACTTACAGAACAATATATATGTGTACTAAAGTATTACATTATACTATATACTTACAGAACAATATCTATGTGTGTATAGTATTACATTATACTATATACTTACAGAACAATATTTATGTGTACTATAGTACTACATTATACTATATACTTACAGAATAATATATATGTGTACTATATCATTACATTATACTATATACTTACAGAACAATATATATGTGTACTATAGTACTACATTATACTATATACTTACAAAACAATATATATGTATACTATAGCATTACATTATACTATATACTTACAGAACAATATATATATGTACTATAGCATTACATTATACTATATACTTACAGAACAAGATATATGTGTACTATAGTATTACATTATACTATATACTTACAAAAAAAAATATGTGTGTACTATAGTATTACATTATACTATATACTTACAGAACAATATTTATGTGTACTATAGTACTACATTATACTATATACTTACAGAACAATATATATGTATACTATAGCATTACATTATACTATATACTTACAGAACAATATATATATGTACTATAGTATTACTTTATACTATATACTTACAGAACAAGATATATGTGTACTATAATACTATATTATACTATATACTTACAGAACAATACATATGTGTACTATAATACTACATTATAATTTATACTTACATAACAATATATATGTGTACTATAGTATTACATTAAACTATATAATTGCTGAACAATATATATATATGTGTACTATAGTACTACATTATACTATATACTTACAGAAAAATATATATGTATACTATAGTATTACATTATACTTTATACTTACAGAACAATATATATGTGTACTATAGTATTGCATTATACTATATACTAACAGAACAATATATATGTGCACAATACTATTTCATTATACTATATACTTACAGAACAATATATATGTGTACTATAGTATTACATTATACTACATACTTACAGAACAATATATATGTGTACTATAGTATTACATTATACTATATACTTACAGAACAATATATATGTGTACTATAGTATCACATTATACTATATACTTACAGAACAATATATATGTGTACTATAGTACTACATTACAATATATACTTACAGAACTATATATATGTGTACTATAGTACTACATTATACTATTTACTTACAGAACAATATATATGTGTACTATAGTATTACATTATACTATATACTTACAGAACAATATATATGTGTACTATAGTATTACATTATACAATATACTTACAGCATAATATATATGTGTACTATAGTATTACATTATACTATATACTTACAGAACAATATATATGTGTACTATAGTATTACATTATACTATATACTTACAGCACAATATATATGTGTACTATAGTATTACATTATACTATATACTTATAGAACAATATATATGTGTACTATAGTATTACATTATACTATATACTTACAGCACAATATATATGTGTACTATAGTATTACATTATACTTTATACTTACAGAACAATATATATATGTGTACTATAGTATTACATTATACTATATACTTACAGCACAATATATATGTGTACTATAGTATTACATTATACTATATACTTACAGAACAATATGTATGTGTACTATAACATTACATTTATACTATATACTTACATAACAATATATATGTGTACTATAGTATTACATTATATTATATACTTACATAACAATATATATGTGTACTATAGTATTACATGATACTATATACTTACAGAACAATATATATGTGTACTATATTATAACATTATACTATATACTTACAGAACAATATATATGTGTACTATAGTATTACATTATACTATATACTTACAGAACAATATATATGTGTACTATAGTATTACATTATAGTATATACTTACAGAACAATATATATGTGTACTATACTATTACATTATACTATATACTTACAGCACAATATATATGTGTACTATAGTACTACATTATACTATATACTTACAGAACAATATATATGTGTACTATAGTATTACATTATACTATATACTTACAGAACAATATATATGTGTACTATAGTATTACATGATACTATATACTTACAGAACAATATATATGTGTACTATATTATAACATTATACTATATACTTACAGAACAATATATATGTGTACTATAGTATTACATTATACTATATACTTACAGAACAATATATATGTGTACTATATATTACATTATAGTATATACTTACAGAACAATATATATGTGTACTATACTATTACATTATACTATATACTTACAGAACAATATATATGTGTACTATACTATTACATTATACTATATACTTACAGAACAATATATATGTGTACTATACTATTACATTATACTATATACTTACAGCACAATATATATGTGTACTATAGTACTACATTATACTATATACTTACAGAACAATATATATGTGTACTATAGTACTACATTATACTATATACCTACAGAACAATATATATGTACTATAATATTACATTATACTATATACTTACAGAACAATATATATGTGTACTATAATATTACATTATACTATATACTTACAGCACAATATATATGTGTACTATAGTACTACATTATACTATATACTTACAGAACAATATATATGTGTACTATAGTACTATATTATACTATATACTTACAGAACAATATATGTGTACTATAGTACTATATTATACTATATACTTACAGAACAATATATAAGTATACTATAGTATTACATTATACTATATACTTACAGAACAATATATATGTGTACTATAGTATTACATTATACTATATACTTACAGAACAATATATATGTGTACTATAGTATTACATTATACTATATACTTACAGAACAATATATATGTGTACTATAGTATTACATTATACTAATATACTTACAGAACAATATATATGTGTACTATAGTATTATATTATACTATATACTTATAGAACAATATATATGTGTACTATAGTATTACATTATACTATATACTTACAGAACAATATATATGTGTACTATAGTATTACATTATACTATATACTTACAGAACAATTTATATGTGTACTATAGTATTACATTATACTATATACTTACAGAACAATATATATGTGTACTATAGTATTACATTATACTATATACTTACAGAACAATATATATGTATACTATAGTATTACATTATACTATATACTTACAGAACAATATATATGTGTACTATAGTATTACATTATACTATATACTTACAGAACAATATCTATGTGTACTATAGTATTATATTATATTATATAATTACAGAACAATATATATATATATATATATATATATATATATATATATATATATATATATACTATAGTATTATATTATACTATATACTTACAGAACAATATATATGTGTACTATAGTACTATATTATACTATATACTTACAGAACAATATATATGTGCACTATAGTATTACATTATACTATATACTTACAGAACAATATATATGTGTACTGTAGTACAATATTATACTATATACTTACAGAACAATATATATGTGCACTATAGTATTACATTATACTATACACTTACAGAACAATATATATGCCTACTGTAGTACTACATTATACTATATGCTTACAGAACAACAATATATATGTGTACTATAGTATTACATTATACTGTATACTTAGAGAACAATATATATGTGCACTATAGTACTACATTATACTATATAGAACAATATATATGTGTATTATAGTACTACATTATACTTTATACTTATAGAACAATATATGTGTACTATAGTATTACATTATACTATATACTTATAGCACAATATATATATATATATATATATATATATATATATGTACTATAGTACTACATTATACTATATACTCACAGAACAGTATGTGTGTACTATATTATTACATTATATTATATACTTACATAACAATATATATGTGTACTAGAGTATTACATTAAACTATATAATTACAGAACAATATATATGTGTACTATAGTATTACATTATACTATATACTTACAGAATAGTAGATATGTGTACTATAGTATTACATTATACTATATACTTACAGAACAATATATATGTGTACTATAGTATTACATTATACTATGTACTTACAGAACAATATATATGTGTACTATAGTATTACATTATACTATATACCTACAGAACGATATATATGTGTATTACAGTATTACATTATACTATATACTTACAGAACAATATATATGTGTACTATAGTATTACATTATACTATATTCTTACAGAACAATATATATGTATACTATAGCACTACATTATACTCTATACTTACAGAACAATATATATGTGTACTATAGTATTACATTATACTATATACTTACAGAACAATATATATGTGTACTATTATATTATATTATACTATATACTTACAGAACAATATATATGTACTATAGTATTACATTATACTATATACTTACAGAACAATATATATGTGTACTATAGTATTACATTATACTATATACTTACAGCACAATATATGTGTACTATAGTATTACATTATACTATATACTTACAGCACAATATATGTGTGTACTATAGTATTACATTATACTATATACTTACAGAACAATATATATATGTGTACTATAGTATTATATTATACTATATACTTACAGAACAATATATATGTACTATAGTATTACATTATACTATATACTTACAGAACAATATATATGTGTACTATAGCATTACAATTATACTATATACTTACAGAACAATATATATGTGTACTATAGTATTACATTATATTATATACTTACAGAACAATATATGTGTACTATATTATAACATATTATATACTGACAGAGCAATATATATGTGTACTATAGTATTACATTATACTATATACTTACAGAACAATATATATGTGTTCTATAGTATTACATTATACTATATACTTACAGCACAATATATATGTGTACTATAGTATTACATAATACTACATACTTACAGGACAATATATATGTGTACTATAGAATTAAATTATACTATATACTTACAGAACAATATATATATATATATATATATATATATATATATATATATATATATATATATGTACTATAGTATTACATAATACTCTATACTTACAGAACAATATATATGTGTACTATAGTATTATATTATACTATATACTTACAGAACAATATAAATGTGTAATATAGTATTATATTATACTATATACTTACAGAACAATATATATGTGTACTATAACATTACATTATATTATCTACTTACAGAACAATATATATGTGTATTATAGTATTACATTATACTATATACTTACAGAACAATATATATGTGTACTATAGTATTACATTATACTATATACTTACAGAACAATATATATGTTTACTATAGTATTACATTATACTATATACTTACAGAAAAATATATGTGTACTATAGTATTATATTATACTATATACTTACAGAACAATATATATGTGTACTATAGCATTACATTTATACTATATACTTACAGAACAATATGTATGCGTACTATAGCATTACATTTATACTATATACGTACAGAACAATACATATGTGTACTATAGTATTACATTATATTATATACTTACAGAACAATATATATGTGTACTAGAGTATTACATTATACTATATACTTACATAACAATATATATGTGTACTATATTATAACATTATATTATATACTTATAGAACAATACATATGTGTACTATAGTACTACATTATACTATATACTTACAGAACAATATATGTGTACTATAGTACTACATTATACTATATACTTACAGAACAATATATACGTGTACTATAGTATTACATTATACTATATACTTACAGAACAATATGTATGCGTACTATAGCATTACATTTATACTATATACGTACAGAACAATACATATGTGTACTATAGTATTACATTATATTATATACTTACAGAACAATATATATGTGTACTAGAGTATTACATTATACTATATACTTACATAACAATATATATGTGTACTATAGTACTACATTATACTATATACTTACAGAACAATATATATGTGTACTATATTATAACATTATATTATATACTTATAGAACAATACATATGTGTACTATAGTATTACATTATACTATATACTTACAGAACAATATATACGTGTACTATAGTATTACATTATACTATATACTTACAGAACAATATGTATGTGTACTATAGCATTACATTTATACTATATACGTACAGAACAATACATATGTGTACTATAGTATTACATTATACTATATACTTACAGAACAATATATATGTGTACTATATTATAACATTATATTATATACTTATAGAACAATACATATGTGTACTATAGTATTATATTATACAATATACTTATAGAACAATACATATGTGTACTATAGTATTATATTATACAATATACTTATAGAACAATACATATGTGTACTATAGTATTATATTATACAATATACTTATAGAACAATACATATGTGTACTATAGTATTATATTATACAATATACTTATAGAACAATACATATGTGTACTATAGTATTATATTATACAATATACTTATAGAACAATACATATGTGTACTATAGTATTATATTATACTATATACTTACAGAACAATATATATGTGTACTATAGTATTATATTATACAATATACTTATAGAACAATACATATGTGTACTATAGTATTATATTATACAATATACTTACAGAACAATATATATGTGTAGTATAGTACTACATTATACTATATACTTACAGAACAATATATATGTGTACTATAGTATTACATTATACTATATACTTACAGAACAATACATATGTGTACTATAGTATTACATTATACTATATACTTACAGAACAATATATATGTGTACTATAGTATTACATTATACTATATACTTACAGAACAATATCTATGTGTACTATAGTATTACATTATACTATATACTTACAGAACAATATATATGTGTACTATACTATTACATTATAGTATATACTTACAGAACAATATATATGTGTACTATAGTATTACATTATACTATATACTTACAGAACAATATTTATGTGTACTATAGTACTACATTATACTATATACTTACAGAACAATATATGTGTACTATAGTATTACATTATACTATATACTTACAGAATAATATATATGTGTACTATAGTATTACATTATACTATATATTTACAGAACAATATATATGTGTACTATAGTATTACATTATACTATATACTTACAGAACAATATATATGTGTACTATAGTATTACATTACACTATATACTTACAGAACAATATATATGTGTATGATACTATTACATTATACTATATACTTACAGAACAATATATATGTGTATGATACTATTACATTATACTATATACTTACAGAACAATATATATGTGTATGATACTATTACATTATACTATATACTTACAGAACAATATATATGTGTATGATACTATTACATTATACTATATACTTACAGAACAATATATATGTATACTATAGTATTACACTAAACCTGGAATAGATTGTATTACATATCTTTATTATGTTACATTACTTACATCTGCCCCCTTTGCTAACAGAACCACTGTTTCTATAAAACAAGACCTCTTGTTCTAGAAATTATTCCTGTCAACACAATTTTTTTCCTTCTAGGCTTAGTTTTACGCTTGAATAATATAACCAATTACAATAATATATCTATTTTCAAAGCAAATATTGGCTGTGGATATAAGAGAATTGTTTGCTAAAATCCCTGAATATAAATTCATACTGCACATTATGCTATATCATATCTATCTGTCTGTCTGTCTGTCTGTCTGTCTGTCTATTCTTTATGACATATAATTATCTTCTGCATTAAATGAAACATTACCTGTTAATCCTGCAGATGCTACATAGCTGATAGAATCCCTGTCTGTGAGAGACCTAGAAAACTAGTAGATATATTAAGCTTTTCTTACCTTCCCCAGCATCTATCTATCTATCTATCTATCTATCTATATATCTATCATCTATCTATCTATCTATCTATCTATCTATCTATCTATCTATCTATCTATCTATATATCTAATCTATCTATCTATCTATCTATCTATCTATCTATCATCTATCTATCTATCTATCTATCTATCTATCTATCTATCTATCATCTATCTATCTATCTATCTATCTATCTATCATCTATCTATCTATCTATCATCTATCTATCTATCTATCTATCTATCATCTATCTATCTATCTATCTATCTATCTATCTATCTATCTATCATCTATCTATCTATCTATCTATCTATCTATCTATCTATCTATCATCTATCTATCTATCTATCTATCTATCTATCTATCATCTATCTATCTATCTATCTATCTATCATCTATCTATCTATCTATCTATCTATTATCTATCTATCTCTCTCTCTCTCTCTCTCTCTCTCTCTCTCTCTCTGTTTGACTGTCTGCCTATTCTTTCATGGCACATAATTATTTTTTGCATTAAAAGAAACATTACCTGTTAATCCTGCAGATTTTGCCATAGCTGATAGAATCCCTGTCTGTGAGAGAGCTATAAAACCAGTAGCTATATGAAGCTTTTCCTCAGATCTCTAGAGAGGATCCCAGAGGAGACTTTACAAGTTAGACTCACATCTGCCTGTAGAGTTTTTATAACTGATGAAACTTTTTATAACTTAGAGATAATAAAGATCACTTATTGTTATGTTTACAGGACTTTATGTTTTTAACCAAACTTGAGAAGCAAATTGCTAGGTACTAAATACACTAATACATAATGGTTACATAGTACTATTTATTATATAGATCTAGAATACAAGTGACGCACAATCATTAGCATGTGGTCCGTTACATAGTACTATTTATTATATAGGCCTAGAATACAAGTGAAGCACAATCGTTAGTATGTTTTGCATTACATAGTACTATTTATTATATAGGCCTAGAATACAAGTGACGCACAATCATTAGCATGTGGTGCGTTACATTGTACTATTTATTATATAGGTCTAGAATACAAGTGACGCACAATCGTTAGCATGTGGTGCGTTACATAGTACTATTTATTATATAGGTCTAGAATACAAGTGAAGCACAATCGTTAGCATGTGGTGCGTTACATAGTACTATTTACTATATAGGTCTAGAATACAAGTGACGCACAATCGTTAGCATGTGGTGCTTTACATAGTACTATTTATTATATAGGTCTAGAATACAAGTGAAGCACAATCGTTAGCATGTGGTGCGTTACATAGTACTATTTACTATATAGGTCTAGAATACAAGTGATGCACAATCGTTAGCATGTGGTGCATCACATAGTACTATTTATTATATAGGTCTAGAATACAAGTGATGCACAATCATGATCATGTGGTGCGTTACATAGTACTATTTATTATATAGGCCTAAAATACAAGTGACGCACAATCGTTAGCATGTGGTGCGTTACATAGTACTATTTATTATATAGATCTAGAATACAAGTGACGCACAATCGTTAGCATGTGGTGCGTTACATAGTACTATTTATTATATAGATCTAGAATACAAGTGAAGCACAATCGTTAGCATGTGGTGCGTTACATAGTACTATTTATTATATAGGCCTAGAATACAAGTGACGCACAATCGTTAGCATGTGGTGCGTTACATAGTACTATTTATTATATAGATCTAGAATACAAGTGAAGCACAATCGTTAGCATGTGGTGCGTTACATAGTACTATTTATTATATAGGCCTAGAATACAAGTGACGCACAATCGTTAGCATGTGGTGCGTTACATAGTACTATTTATTATATAGATCTAGAATACAAGTGAAGCACAATCGTTAGCATGTGGTGCGTTACATAGTACTATTTATTATATAGGCCTAGAATACAAGTGACGCACAATCGTTAGCATGTGGTGCGTTACATAGTACTATTTATTATATAGATCTAGAATACAAGTGACGCACAATCGTTAGCATGTGGTGCGTTACATAGTACTATTTATTATATAGATCTAGAATACAAGTGAAGCACAATCGTTAGCATGTGGTGCGTTACATAGTACTATTTATTATATAGGCCTAGAATACAAGTGACGCACAATCGTTAGCATGTGGTGCGTTACATAGTACTATTTATTATATAGGTCTAGAATACAAGTGAAGCACAATCGTTAGCAGGTGGTGCGTTACATAGTACTATTTATTATATAGGCCTAGAATACAAGTGACACACAATCGTTAGCATGTGGTGTGTTACATAGTACTATTTATTATATAGGCCTAGAATACAAGTGACGCACAATCGTTAGTATGTGGTGCGTTACATAGTACTATTTATTATATAGGCCTAGAATACAAGTGAAGCACAATCATTAGCATGTGGTGCGTTACATAGTACTATTTATTATATAGGTCTAGAATACAAGTGACGCACAATCGTTAGCATGTGGTGCGTTACATTGTACTATTTATTATATAGGCCTAGAATACAAGTGACGCACAACCGTTAGTATGTGGTGCATTACATAGTACTATTTATTATATAGGCCTAGAATACAAGTGACGCACAATCATTAGCATGTGGTGCGTTACATAGTACTATTTATTATATAGGCCTAGAATACAAGTGACACACAATCGTTAGCATGTGGTGCGTTACATAGTACTATTTATTATATAGGCCTAGAATACAAGTGAAGCACAATAATTAGCATGTGGTGCATTACATAGTACTATTTATTATATAGGTCTGGAATACAAGTGACGCACAATCATTAGTATGTGGTGGTTTACATTGTACTATTTATTATATAGGTCTAGAATACAAGTGACGCACAATCATTAGCATGTGGTGCGTTACATAGTACTATTTATTATATAGGCATAGAATACAAGTGACACACAATCGTTAGCATGTGGTGCGTTACATAGTACTATTTATTATATAGGCATAGAATACAAGTGAAGCACAATCGTTAGTATGTGGTGCGTTACATAGTACTATTTATTATATAGGCCTAGAATACAAGTGACACACAATCGTTAGCATGTGGTGCGTTACATAGTACTATTTATTATATAGGCATAGAATACAAGTGACGCACAATCATTAGCATGTGGTGCGTTACATAGTACTATTTATTATATAGGCCTAGAATACAAGTGACGCACAATCGTTAGCATGTCTGTGTTACATAGTACTATTTATTATATAAGCCTGGAATACAAGTGACGCACAATCATTACTATATGGTGCGTTACATAGTACTATTTATTATATAGGTCTAGAATACAAGTGACACACAATCGTTAGCATGTGGTGCGTTACATAGTACTATTTATTATATAGGTCTAGAATACAAGTGACGCACAATCATTAGCATGTGGTGCGTTACATTGTACTATTTATTATATAGGCCTAGAATACAAGTGATGCACAATCATTAGCATGTGGTGCGTTACATAGTACTATTTATTATATAGGTCTAGAATACAAGGGAAGCACAATCATTAGCATGTGGTGCGTTACATAGTACTATTTATTATATAGGCCTAGAATACAAGTGACGCACAATCATTAGCATGTGGTGCATTACATAGTACTATTTATTATATAGGCCTAGAATACAAGTGAAGCACAATCGTTAGCATGTAGTGCGTTACATAGTACAATTTATTATATAGGCATAGAATACAAGTGACACACAATCGTTAGCATGTGGTGTGTAACATTGTACTATTTATTATATAGGCCTAGAATACAAGTGACGCACAATCATTAGCATGTGGTGCAATACATAGTACTATTTATTATATAGGTCTAGAATACAAGTGATGCACAATCGTTAGCATGTGGTGCAATACATAGTACTATTTATTATATAGGCCTAGAATACAAGTGACGCACAATCGTTAGTATGTGGTGCGTTACATAGTACTATTTATTATATAGGCATAGAATACAAGTGACACACAATCATTAGCATGTGGTGCGTTACATAGTACTATTTATTATATAGGCCTAGAATACAAGTGACGCACAATCATTAGTATGTGGTGCGTTACATAGTACTATTTATTATATAGGTCTAGAATACAAGTGACACACAATCGTTAGCATGTGGTGCGTTACATAGTACTATTTATTATATAGGTCTAGAATACAAGTGAAGCACAATCGTTAGCATGTGATGCGTTACATAGTACTATTTATTATATAGGTCTAGAATACAAGTGAAGCACAATCGTTAGCATGTGATGCGTTACATAGTACTATTTATTATATAGGCCTAGAATACAAGTGAAGCACAATCGTTAGCATGCGGTGCGTTACATAGTACTTTTTATTATATAGGTCTAGAATACAAGTGAAGCACAATCGTTAGCATGTGATGCGTTACATAGTACTATTTATTATATAGGTCTAGAATACAAGTGATGCACAATCGTTAGTATGTGGTGCGTTACATAGTACTATTTATTATATAGGTCTAGAATACAAGTGATGCACAATCGTTAGCATGCGGTGCGTTACATAGTACTATTTATTATATAGGTCTAGAATACAAGTGAAGCACAATCGTTAGCATGTGGTGCGTTACATAGTACTATTTATTATATAGCTCTAGAATACAAATAACGCACAATCATTAGCATGTGGTGAATTACATAGTACTATCTATTATATAGGTCTAGAATACAAGTGACACACAATCGTTAGCATGTGGTGCGTTACATAGTACAATTTATTATATAGGCATAGAATACAAGTGACGCACAATCGTTAGCATGTGGTGCGTTACATTGTACTATTTATTGTATAGGCCTAGAATACAAGTGACGCACAATCATTAGCATGCGGTGCGTTACATAGTACAATTTATTATATAGGCATAGAATACAAGTGACACACAATCGTTAGCATGCGGTGCGTTACATAGTACTATTTATTATATAGGTCTAGAATACAAGTGAAGCACAATCGTTAGCATGTGGTGCGTTACATAGTACTATTTATTATATAGCTCTAGAATACAAATAACGCACAATCATTAGCATGTGGTGAATTACATAGTACTATCTATTATATAGGTCTAGAATACAAGTGACACACAATCGTTAGCATGTGGTGCGTTACATAGTACAATTTATTATATAGGCATAGAATACAAGTGACGCACAATCGTTAGCATGTGGTGCGTTACATTGTACTATTTATTGTATAGGCCTAGAATACAAGTGACGCACAATCATTAGCATGTGGTGCATTACATTGTACTATTTATTATATAGGCCTAGAATACAAGTGACGCACAATCGTTAGCATGTGGTGCATTACATTGTACTATTTATTATATAGGCCTAGAATACAAGTGAATCACAATCGTTAGTATGTGGTGCGTTACATAGTACTATTTATTATATAGGTCTAGAATACAAGTGAATCACAATCGTTAGTATGTGGTGCGTTACATAGTACTATTTATTATATAGGCCTAAAATACAAGTGACGCACAATTGTTAGTATGTGGTGCGTTACATAGTACTATTTATTAAAGAGGCCTAGAATACAAGTGAATCACAATCGTTAGTATGTGGTGCGTTACATAGTACTATTTATTATATAGGCCTAGAATACAAGTGAAGCACAATCATTAGCATGTGGTGCGTTACATAGTACTATTTATTATATAGGCCTAGAATACAAATGAAGCACAATCGTTAGCATGTGGTGCGTTACATAGTACTATTTATTATATAGATCTAGAATACAAGTGACGCACAATCGTTAGTATATGGTGCGTTACATAGTACTATTTATTATATAGGCCTAGAATACAAGTGAAGCACAATCGTTAGCATGTGGTGCGTTACATAGTACTATTTATTACATAGGCCTAGAATACAAGTGACGCACAATCGTTAGCATGTGGTGCATTACATAGTACTATTTATTATATAGGCCTAGAATACAAGTTTAGCACAATCGTTAGCATGTGGTGTGTTACATAGTACTATTTATTATATAGGCCTAGAATACAAGTGAAGCACAATCGTTAGTATGTGGTGCATTACATAGTACTACTTATCATATAGGTCTAGAATACAAGTGACGCACAATCATTAGCATGTGGTGCGTTGCATTGTACTATTTATTATATAGGCCTAGAATACAAGTGACGCACAATCGTTAGCATGTGGTGTGTTACATAGTACTATTTATTATATAGGTCTAGAATACAAGTGACGCACAATCATTAGCATGTGGTGCGTTACATTGTACTATTTATTATATAGGCCTAGAATACAAGTGACGCACAATCGTTAGCATGTGGTGCGTTACATAGTACTATTTATTATATAGGCCTAGAATACAAGTGACGCACACTCATTAGCATGTGGTGCGTTACATTGTCCTATTTATTATATAGGTCTAGAATACAAGTGAAGCACAATTGTTAGCATGTGGTGCGTTACATAGTACTATTTATTATATAGGCCTAGAATACATATCACGCACAATCGTTAGCATGTGGTGCGTTACATAGTACTATTTATTATATAGGCCTAGAATACAAGTGACGCACAATCATTAGCATGTGGTGCGTTACATAGTACTATTTATTATATAGGCCTAGAATACAAGTGACACACAATCGTTAGTATGTGGTGCGTTACATAGTACTATTTATTATATAGGCCTAGAATACAAGTGACGCACAATCGTTAGCATGTGGTGCGTTACATAGTACTATTTATTATATAGGCCTAGAATACAAGTGACGCACAATCGTTAGCATGTGGTGTGTTACATAGTACTATTTATTATATAGGTCTAGAATACAAGTGAAGCACAATTATTAGTATGTGGTGCGTTACATAGTACTATTTATTATATAGGCCTAGAATACAAGTGAAGCACAATCGTTAGCATGTGGTGCGTTACATTGTACTATTTATTATATAGGCCTAGAATACAAGTGAAGCACAATCGTTAGCATGTGGTGCGTTACATTGTACTATTTATTATATAGGCCTAGAATACAAGTGAAGCACAATCGTTAGCATGTGGTGCATTACATAGTACTATTTATTATATAGGCCTAGAATACAAGTGAAGCACAATCATTAGCATGTGGTGCGTTACATTGTACTATTTATTATATAGGCCTAGAATACAAGTGACGCACAATCGTTAGCATGTGGTGCGTTACATAGTACTATTTATTATATAGGCCTAGAATACAAGTGACGCACAATCGTTAGCATGTGGTGTGTTACATTGTACTATTTATTATATAGGCCTAGAATACAAGTGAAGCACAATCGTTAGCATGTGGTGCGTTACATAGTACTATTTATTATATAGGCCTAGAATACAAGTGAAGCACAATCATTAGCATGTGGTGCGTTACATTGTACTATTTATTATATAGGCCTAGAATACAAGTGACGCACAATCGTTAGCATGTGGTGCGTTACATAGTACTATTTATTATATAGGCCTAGAATACAAGTGACGCACAATCATTAGCATGCGGTGCATTACATAGTACTATTTATTATATAGGCCTAGAATACAAGTGACGCACAATTGTTATCATGTGGTGCGTTACATAGTACTATTTATAATAAAGGCCTAGAATACAAGTGACGCACAATCGTTAGCATGTGGTGCGTTACATAGTACTATTTATTATATAAGCCTAGAATACAAGTGACGCACAATCGTTATCATGTGGTGCGTTACATAGTACTATTTATTATATAGGCCTAGAATACAAGTGACGCACAATCGTTAGAATGTGGTGCGTTACATAGTACTATTTATTATATAGGTCTAGAATACAAGTGAAGCACAATCGTTACCATGTGGTGCGTTACATAGTAATATTTATTATATAGGCCTAGAATAGAAGTGAAGCACAATCGTTAGTATGTGGTGCGTTACATAGTACTATTTGTTATATAGGCCTAGAATACAAGTGACGCACAATCGTTAGCATGTGGTGCATTACATAGTACTATTTATTATATAGGCCTAGAATACAAGTGACGCACAATCGTTAGCATGTGGTGAGTTACATATTACTATTTATTATATAGGTCTAGAATACAAGTGAAGCACAATCGTTAGCATGTGGTGCATTACATAGTACTATTTATTATATAGGCCTAGAATACAAGTGAAACACAATCGTTAGCATGTGGTGAGTTACATTGTACTATTTATTATATAGGTCTAGAATACAAGTGACGCACAATCGTTAGCATGTGGTGCGTTACATAGTACTATTTATTATATAGGCCTAGAATACAAGTGAAGCACAATCGTTAGCATGTGGTGCATTACATAGTACTATTTATTATATAGGCCTAGAATACAAGTGAAGCACAATCGTTAGCATGTGGTACGTTACATAGTACTATTTATTATATAGGCCTAGAATACAAGTGACGCACAATCGTTATCATGTGGTGCGTTACATAGTACTATTTATTATATAGGTCTAGAATACAAGTGACTCACAATCGTTAGCATGTGGTACGTTACATAGTACTATTTATTATATAGGCCTAGAATACAAGTGACGCACAATCGTTAGCATGTGGTGCGTTACATAGTACTATTTATTATATAGGCCTAGAATACAAGTGAAGCACAATCATTAGCATGTGGTGTGTTACATAGTACTATTTATTATATAGGTCTAGAATACAAGTGACGCACAATCGTTAGCATGTGGTGCGTTACATAGTACTATTTATTATATAGGCCTAGAATACAAGTGAAGCACAATCGTTTGCATGTGGTGCGTTACATAGTACTATTTATTATATAGGTCTAGAATACAAGTGACGCACAATCGTTAGCATGTGGTGTGTTACATAGTACTATTTATTATATAGGCCTAGAATACAAGTGACGCACAATCGTTAGTATGTGGTGCGTTACATAGTACTATTTATTATATAGGTCTAGAATACAAGTGTAGCACAATTGTTAGCATGTGGTGCATTACATAGTACTATTTATTATATAGGTCTAGAATACAAGTGTAGCACAATTGTTAGCATGTGGTGCATTACATAGTAATATTTATTATATAGGCCTAGAATACAAGTGTAGCACAATTGTTAGCATGTGGTGCATTACATAGTACTATTTATTATATAGGTCTAGAATACAAGTGAAGCACAATCGTTAGCATGTGGTGCGTTACATAGTACTATTTATTATATAGGTCTAGAATACAAGTGAAGCACAATCGTTAGCATGTGGTGCGTTACATAGTACTATTTATTATATAAGTCTAGAATACAAGTGAAGCACAATCGTTAGCATGTGGTGCGTTACATAGTACTATTTATTATATAGGCATAGAATACAAGTGATGCACAATCGTTAGCATGTGGTGCGTTACATAGTACTATTTATTATATAGGTCTAGAATACAAGTGAAGCACAATCGTTAGCATGTGGTGCGTTACATAGTACTATTTATTATATAGGCATAGAATACAAGTGATGCACAATCGTTAGCATGTGGTGCGCTACATTGTACTCAGCACTGCTCAAACAATAACGCACAATCTGGTATTTCAAGTGGTTCATTAAATTTTTTTAGCTAACGTATTTTCACGTGACTGATAGTTATTTAGTGTACCCTGTACTTTTAATGAATAGCACCAAGTGGTAGTTGCACTCTCATTGCCCTTGTATTATAAGCATTATTAGTATTATTAGTATGTAGGATTGCCTTGTGCTTATCCCAGGCGTTAATTAGTATGTAGGATAATCTTATGCTTATCCTAGGCATTAATTAGGATGTAGGATAGCCTTGTTGGAGAGGCTTCTGGTTATCCCATGAGTTAATTATTATGTAGGATAGTCTTATGCTTATCCTAGGCATTATTTAATACCTAGGTTAGCCTTATTCTTATCTCAGGCATTAATTAGGATGTAGGATAGCCTTATGCTTATCTTAGGCATTAATTAGTATGTATCCCAGGCATTATTTAGTCTTTCAGATAGCCTTCTACGTATCCCAGGCATTCATTATCTTGTAATATAGTCTTATGGTTATCCCAGGTGTTAATTAGTATGTAATATAGTCTTATGGTTATCCCAGGTGTTAATTAGTATGTAATATAGTCTTATGGTTATCCCAGGTGTTAATTAGTATGTAGTATAGTCTTATGGTTATTCCAGGTGTTAATTAGTATGTAGTATAGTCTTATGGTTATCCCAGGTATTAATTTGTATGTAATATAGCCTTATGGTTATCCCAGGTGTTAATTAGTATGTAGTATAGCCTTATGGTTATCCCAGGTGTTAATTAGTATGTAATATAGCCTTATGGTTATCTCAGGTGTTAATTAGTATGTAGTATAGTCTTATGGTTATCCCAGGTGTTAATTAGTATGTAATATATCCTTATGGTTAACCCAGGAGTTAATTAGTATGTAGTATAGCCTTATGGTTATCCCAGGTGTTAATTAGTATGTAATATAGCCTTATGGTTATCTCAGGTATTAATTAGTATGTAGTATAGCCTTATGGTTATCCCAGGTGTTTATTAGTATGTAGGATAGCATAGTATGAAGAGAAATAGCACAAACATTTGGGGGGACTTTTTTGAGCATTATATTGCAATGCAAGTGTCTCTCGTTAACATCCATAACCTGTAGAGTGAGGCAAACAGCTCTCTTGGTAAATTTGCTTTACAAATTTGTTTTAGGGACTTTGCAGTAGTAATGAGGCTTCTTAGATAATCTCTTCAGAACGGATAGCTTTAGATCATCATACCCTCTGTCTTTCTTTCTAGCTGATTTATATTCTTCTGGAGATACGGCCTCCAGAGCTGCATACAATACTCACGATGAGGCCTAACTAGTGATTGGTAAAAGGGCAAAAGAACCCTACTATTTCTGCCGCAAATACCTCAACCTATACAACAAAGTATCCTACTGGCCTTACTCGCTGCAATACTGCATTGTTTATAACATTTAATTTTATATTTATTCATGTATTTTATTTTAGAAGAATTTATAAACCAGCGTTAGTTAATTAATGTATTTAAACATCAAAACACTTCATTGCAATCTTCAATGGACATTATGTTAATCCTGATTTATTTGAGTACATGTTTTATAGTGTGATCTTAGCAAGGCTTTATATATATATATATATATATATATATATATATATATATATATATATATATATATATATATATATATATATATATAATTTAGAAAAAAAATAAACATAAAAATGACTATGGGCTAGATTACAAGTGAAGCGGTAGTTACTACTCCAGCTCAAGCATAAAAATCGCTAGGAGTAATCTTTTTGTTTGCATGGGTTAGCACTAGTGGCGTCACTAGGGGGGTGCGGGTCGCACCCGGGTGACACCCTCCAGGGGGTGACAACACAAATTTTTTTTTTTTTTTTTTAATTTTATTGAAATTCAAAGAAATACAATGTAGAGATGCATATATTTTTTTATTAGAGGGGCCAGCATTTATGAACATTAGTGGGACTGGGGAAGTTGTAGACACTTAATTTTTTTTCCCCTGAGCCAGCGCTGCAATTTCCACAAATAGTTTTCCCGGCTGCTTTTGCTTGTTTGTACTTTGCTCCTCCCCTGCCCAATTTCACTATGAATGTTGTGGCGTTCCGTGGGGCTTGCGAAGTTGCGCTGGTAGCCTAAACCTGCCTGCCTATTTGTGCTCACTGCTCAGTGACGTGTGGAGGAGTGGAGTCACTCACTGCTGTGCTGTTTCTTTAAACGGGAACTGGGACCTGACCTGGCACCTGACCGCATGACTGTCTGACACTGTCTCTAAAGTGAAGGAGCCACGTATGATGCCCACCAGACCGGTATGGTTACGGTACACTAAGTGCACACTGAAGATGTAGGAGGGGAGGGTGGACGGGGGTTTGGCTGTGGGCAGAGAGCAGAGGTGCTTGGCCATAAGAAGCAGTAGGCACGCGGCCCGGGGCTGTGCACTGACAGACTTGGAACAGAGTCAGAGAGCAGAATTTTCAGAGTTTGCGCGCCTAAACCTTTTCTTTAGTGATTTATTTTTAGAGTGCTCTGTTTATCTTTCATTTGATGCTCTGCTGAGCGAGGAAGCAGCTCTAGACATGAGCTTTATAATTAATGCAGTGCAGTTTACATATTTTGTATGTGTGTGTGTGTGTCTGAGTGCTTTTGTGTTAGCACACCTATTAGAAATTAAAAATAAAACTTTTGCGCAAGTGAAACTTAAAGGGCCATAAAACCAAATGTTTAAACACTTGAAAGTGATGCAGTATAGCTGTAAAAAGTTGACTAGAAAATATCACCTGAACATCTCTATGTAAAAAAGAAAGATATTTTACCACAAAAGTTCCTCAGTAGCCACATCCCATTGTAAAGGACTTCTAAGCAACAAATCAGTATGTCTGTCCCAGGACAGCGGAAGGAGCGAGCTTTCGTGCACACTGATCTTATTTCCCAATTCAGTGTAAGGAAGTTTACTATGAAATCTGATGAGAGTTAAGTGAAATCTCATGAGATCACAGTAAAAGAGTTCATGACCTCAGCACTGTTGATGCTGATTGGCTGCTGTTCATTTCTTCTTTTTTCTTTTCTTTTACCTGCAGCTGAGTATAACTTTTTACACAGAACTTACTCTGCTAAGCTGAGGAAATTGTGAGGTAAAATATCTTCTTTTTTACATAGAGATGCTCAGGTGATATTTTCCTGTCAGCTTTTTACAGTTATGCTGCATCAGTTTCAAGTGATTTAGCATATGAGTATTATGTCCATTTAATGCATGTTAATTTAAGGACCTTAGATATTACAACCGCGCTAACCTTTTCTTCCCATAGACTTTAATAAAGAGCACAAAAACAATGATATGTAAAATGGTCCTTAGGTAATCCAGACTTTTGCTATTGTTCTCAAATTAGTGGAATTGATGGCACTCTGTAAAGCAAAAAAAAAACCTAAAAAATAAGATAGGAGCACAGAGAGCCTCTAAGCACAGCCTAAAAATGCATTGTTTAATATGATATATAAAAACAATAATATATTTTTACACCAAACATATGAGGTATTCATAGAACATCGAGTGTACCCCCACTTCAAGGGAATTGCCTAGTTAGAAAACCCCATGTCACTCATGTAAGGCTGGTCTGAGTCTTTGGGAGAGTCCTTAGGATGCACTAACATTCCCTGATGTTACTTTTATATGAAACACAGGAAAGGAAAGAGGCGCCGTATCTGTGAATCTGTATAACAAACTGGATGTTAACACACAGGAGACACAGGGTACTCACATTGTGTGAAGGCACTCTCTTGTGCCAATAGAAGCAAGCTGGTTTTTGACAGCAGACCAGCTAGTTGAACACCGGCAATATAGGGATACAATGATGCAGACACCCACAAATGAATAACAGGGCTCAGGTGATTTCAACTCTCAAGGATAGAGCGACATCAGCAAAAGAGGCACTGGGAAGGCAATACCAAACCTTCCCACGGTAGCATAGTATATAGTGCACACAGCAATGAGAGTTTAAAACTTTCAAAATTGTTTAATAAAACAGTGTATATAACAAAACTAAAAACAACTCATGCTTAAGTGGTGCATAAGTGCAATAATGCAACACGTTTCACGGAACAAACCGTTTCATCAGGCATAAAAACATGGTATAAGAGTCCCTTATATAAGGCTACACTACCAAATATTGTATGTAATCCCTCCCCCTTCAATTAGCACACAGGTCAATCAAAAACCCTTTGTCTCATCAGTATACTATTGTCACACCTGCATCTTATTCATAGCTTAAAATGCAATGCTTATTTCAACATTTTGTTTACAGTTCCCAGGGTGTCAATATGTAACATATATATAAGTCGAGATCTTTTTAGTGGAGCTAAAGCGTGATGGCATATAGTTAAAGTCAAGACATTTTTTATATAAAGCTAAAACATATTAGCGATCACACCAGCCATATGTTATACTCATCGGTATTTGCATAAGTGAGTAATAAGCAAAAGAATGTGTTACGCACCTGCATTTTTTAGTGTTAGCCAAACTTTATACATGATTGTATTTCCAATGGTTCTATAAAACGTGTTTAAGCGGATTTCTAAACTCCCATATTGCTGTCTTAACACGCTAGACCAAACCGATGAACTTCATACATCACCAACCTGGTGTCCCTATAGGACCACTTGGAAAGGCTAATCAACCAATCCACATATGAGCTCCGGGCAACACCCACATATGGGGCACATATGTGTCAACCCAATAAGCAGTGCAAGGAATACACTGATTGTAACTAATGTAAGGTTGTGTTAAATGATGCCTATGTGTAACCATAGTGATAGGTTGAGTGGGAATCGATATATAGTGTAGTGAACGGTCAATTGAGGAGGTGGATCTGTTCCCTAATGTGTGGATATAAGAGAAGCATGAATCTATAATAAGATAAGTGTAAAAATAAAAAGTAGTGGAATGGGATATAATCTCGTGCTCTAACCATGTGATAAGAACTATGTTGGTGACGTGTAACACTAAACATACATATTATTTTTGTGAGAATGGACCAAATATGAGATGAATTATGAATGTGCTATCTTTAATTGAAAAGATTTTTATTGAATTTTTCTTCTTAGTTACATAACAAAGTAAATGCAATTGTCACATCAACATAATTTGAAATACATTGAGGCATGACTCGGCAGGTCAGCATAATATATAAACATCACTGAATTTAACCGTACACGTTAGGTCACATTGCGGACCCAACTCAATAAGCAATAGGTACTCCCAGAACCTTAGGATATCAACCCACAACCCTGGCTTCAGAAGACATAATCCATGGTTCCCAGACAGATACAAACTGTTCCACAATGTCCAGCATAATAGCTGCATTGTTACTCATTTGGTAATAGTACCCAATTTTATTTAGAATAATCTGGAAATTAGGAATCTCAACTTTCCAATACTGGGCTATTGTTAATCTTACTACAGTAAAGATGGTAGAAATAAATTTGTTTTGCGCCCTATTAAACCCTGAGATAGTCTCATGCAGGAGGGCATGAGTGGCCGACACTCTCAAAGTGCGCCCGAAAATGTTGCCCAATAGACTAAAGGTTTGTAACCAAATATTTGCTACCCGTGGGCAGTCCCACCACATGTGCAAATAGGTACATATCTCATCACACCCTCTTAGACATTTTCTATTTCCTGTCTCTAAATTATGCAATCTCGAGGGGTGAAAGTACCAACGAAAAGCAGTTTTCATATAATTTTCTTTTAAATGAGCACATATAGAAAAGGAAGGTCCCCTAAACAAAACATCATTCCATTTATCTAAAGACCAAATAAATTTAAACTCTTCTTCCCATTTTTGCATAAAAGGAAGCTTATGAGTCGTTGGTGGAGAGTTAAAAATGGCATATAGTCCAGCAATGGTCCCTCTCATTCTCTGTCTAGCTAAGCAGATTTGTTCTAGGTATGTGGTGTTCCCTTTATATGAGGTACCTATCACCTCACAAACTCTTGCCTTCAACTAAAGATATTGATACCAACTGGGCCTATCCTGGTCGCTAAGGCTAGCATATGTGTTAAAGTCCATAAAGTTCTGTCCCCTCAAGGTGTCAGCAATTCTGTACAACCCCCTATTTGCCCACTTATTCTGGAGCCCCACGTCCAGTGTAGTAGAAAGTGTTATTAGTGGTGTTGCCTTAGAAGCGTCTGAGATTAGCTTAAATTGGGTAGACAAAGAGTCCCACAACGAGACAGAGTGTGCTACTGCTGCAAAAGTTTTCCATATATTAGGCCTGTGAGATCTCCCAGTCCACAAAAGTTTATAGACTGGCTCCACCCCCACCATATCAGATTCTAATTGCACTCACTGAATATTGTCAACCTTGTTGTGCCATAACGGTCATACGGGCCGCGTGGTAATAAGATAGAAAATCCGGCAATCCCATCCCTCCTCTTCTTCTACTTCTACAGAGCGTTTGTCTATTAGTTCTTGCTTTTTTTCCTTGCCAAATAAACGAAATTACATATTTCTGGAGTTGTGTTAGTGTTTTGGATGGTACAGAGACTGGTAAGCATCTGAATAGATATAACATCTTTGGGAGAATTGTCATTTTAATACCAATTATTCTGCCATATAACGAAATTTTCAACTTTTCCCACTTCTGTAACAAATTTTTAATTTGCAATATCAAAGGTGTGTAGTTTAACTGAAGCAAATCCTCAGTCCTATTTGTGAGCGTCACTCCCAAGTACCTCATTCCCTTCTCAGCCCATGAGAAAGAGAAATTAAGATCTATGAGCTTTTTAGTGTGTGTTGGTAAGTTTACACTAACAGCCTCACACTTATCCTTATTAATTTTATAACCTGATATTACCGCAAACTTATCTATAGTTGAATACAACACTGGGAGAGAAATAAGTGGCCTTGTAATCAATAGGATAATATCATCTGCAAAAAGACTAATTTTATATTCTTTTGCTCTTATATGTATGCCTGTAATATCTACATTTCGTCTAATGCTGGCCGCAAGGGGTTCGATACACAGGGCAAATAAAAGCGGGGAGAGAGGACATCCCTGTCTAGTACCATTTGCAATTTCGATGGGCCCTGACATACCCCGCAATTTTAACAAAAGCTGAGGGATGAGAATAAATCACAGAGATCGCTTTTCTAAAGTTTCCCGATATGCCAAATGCATCCAACACCCCATCAAGATAATCACAGTAAATACGGTCGAATGCCTTCTCTGCATCCAAAGAAAGGAACAGAGAAGGCATCCTGTTAACCGACACAAGGTTGATCAGATCAATCACCTTTCTCACATTATCCGGAGCCTCCCTGTTCGCTATGAACCCCACCTGATCCGGATGGACTAATTTAGGCATTAATTTGTTGAGTCTGGTAGCTAAAATTTTAGAAAAAATCTTTATGTTTTGATTAATTAGAGATATAGGACGATAATTTTTGCAATGCTGCTTATTTTTGCCTGGCTTCGGAATCACTGAAATTCTTTTGGTATATGTCCCCCTTTTAACATATGGTTAAAGGTGACCACCAATAAGGGGCCTAATTCGTCTAAGAATGTCTTATAAAAGATACCGGTGTATCCATCCAGACCAGGGGCTTTATTAATTTTAAGGTTTTTGATTGTCTGCCTAATTTCAGCTAATGTGATAGGTGCGTTTAGCCCGTCTACATCTTCTGTATCTAGCTTAGGTATATCATCATGGCCCGAAAACTCCTGGTAGATTTCAGATTGCCTGGGATTCCTATCTCCCCTGGGAAGTGCATACAGTGACTGGTAATATGATGCAAAGGTATCTGCTATTGTCCGAGGATGGTTAGTGGTGGAGCCATCCGGTTTCTGCAGCTGGGGGACCGTTATAAGCCTTGTCATATCTTTCAGCCTGCAAGCTAACATTCTGTCAGGCTTATTAGCATATATGAAATATTGTGTGTCAATAAGTTTTAAGGATCTAGACACATCCTGGGACACCAATTTATCCAATTCCTCCCTTTTCCTATTTAGCCTTTTAAGTGTGCTGGTGCTCTGTGTGGCGCAGTGATGATTGTGTAATTGCTTAATCTCTTCCTTTAACCTCTCACCGTAAGCTTGTGCCGCTTTTAATTTGGAGCTAGATTCTCTAATTATTAAGCCTCTCGTAAAGGCCTTAAGCACTCCCCAAACATAAGAAGGATTTTCCACTGACTGTTGATTAGAGCTAATAAAGACTCCTATTTCCCTACTAAGAGACTCTAGGAACAATTTATCTTTAAATAGGGTAGGGTTCAGATGCCAACTCTTGTTTCTAAGCGGGTCTATTAAGCCTGAAAGTGTCGTTAGAACCACATTATGGTCCGACCATGTGCTAACTATTATGTCTGATTTCATAATTAATGGTGTCAAGATTTGACTCACAAGAATATGATCAATTCGCGAATAAACCTTATGGGCCGTGGAATAAAAGGTATAGTCCCTAGTGTTTCCATTCTGGACTCTCCAGCTATCTAACAGGTTGTGATCTAACAAAAAGTCATATAGTACTTTTCTGAGTTTCTGTGACTGAGATGCTGATCTCGTCCCCGATCTGTCCATTTCAGGATCTACCACCGTGTTAAAATCTCCCCCAATGATTAGCTTATACTGTTTCCAGTACGTTAGCAATTTGCTGATTTTAGCTAGAAAAGGGGCTTGAGACTCATTAGGAGCATAAATGTTACCTATTACAACTGGGGTGTCATGGATTTTACCTCTAAGAATGATGTATCTACCCTGTGTATCTATAAAAGACTCCTCTTCCTGAAAATTGATACTACTGTGCATAAGTATCGAGACACCACATTTTTTCTTACTACAAGTGGCATGATACTGCAATGGATACGCTCTATCCCAATATTTAGGGGTTACAGTCTTGGTAAAATGGGTCTCTTGCATACAAATAATGTGTGCCCCTAGGGATTTATACATGCTGATGGCTTTGCGCCTTTTTACATTGGAATGAAGCCCTTTAACATTATGCGTAAGCACCTTAAGTGACATGAGTGTAACGGTTAATATCTGCTTTCAACAAGTGTACATTGCTATACATTTCTTTAAATAACCATTGTGCACCTCTCACTACCAAGAGATGTAAACCTGTATGCCATAAACAAGATAAGGATTGGACCCTGAACATATTCTGATACATACGGTACCTGGAGACCAGCGACCTAGCAAACCTTGACCTGCCGAGAAGAAAACAATAAACATTGCCAACAAAAACATAGAACAGTAGAACTGAATACACAAACATCATCATTTGTACCCCAACATCCGGGATTGAGAACATAACAAAATGATAACACCAAACAACCAGGAAAAAACCTGTAAGAAAACTGTTAGCGGACTCAGTGGGAAAGGGAAGGGAAAAGGGAAGACAAGGGAAAGGTCCAGCAAGAGGGTTGTCATGCAATACAGTCCGCCAGGGACTCCCAGCTGAACCAGTGAACTGGGTGAAAAATAATAACATTAGTCATTCTTTATTCGGCTCTCCATTCAGAAGGAATTTGAGTGGAATGATCCACTCTGGCTATTGGAAATGTCCCCAACTGCTCTCCTCAAGTAGGGCTCTCCTGACTTCTACTAGGCCGAGCATTTTTGCCATTTTTGCCCACAGATGTCCATTCTTTCGTGATCCCTTTACGTTGAGGCTTTGGGGAAGAGGACTCTGCTTTGTTCATTTTCTCTAGCTTCAGTTTTTCCAAGATTCTTTGTCCTTCCGACAGAGATGAACAAGAGTAAGATGACTTCTCATACATGAAAGTGAGCTTGAATGGGAAACCCCCATTTGATCTGTGCCTTGACCAATGCTGAAACCACTGGCTTAAGCTCTCTTCTCCTCCTGAGGGTAGTTTGCGAAAGATCTGTGAATAGCTGCAAGGCATGACCTTCAAATGTTACTCTAGAAACATTGCGTACTGCTTGCATGATTTGGTCCTTGATATGATAATAATGTAACTTAATGATCACATCTCTTGCTGTCGCTGTTGTAGGTGGTCTGGCCAGTGCTCTGTGTGCTCTGTCCATCAGAAACAATGAAGGATCTGTATCTGGTACTAATTGTTGGAATAGCTTTAGTAAAGTATACGGCAGGTTATTATATGATTCTGGCAGGTTTCGAATTCGAATGTTAGATCTTCTAGATCTGTTTTCCAGATCCTCCAATGCATCCTCCAGCCTTTGTATTTGTTCCTGCTGTGTTTGTATAACATTTTGCAAATTAGGTATTTCTTCTGCAATATCATCCATTTTATCCTCCAAATTTGCCGTCCTGTCTCCAATTTCTGACATGTCCTGTTTTAATTCTGAGAGAGCTGCCCTCATCTCTTCTTTAAACATTTGCTTAATCTGTAATAGAAGATCACCACTACGAGAATCCCCCTCAGCAGCTGTATGGGGGCTTTTTGGGGAGGAAGGTTGGGAATCTACATCTACAGATAGTTCCCCAACACTTTGCTTCTTTTTAAGCTGAGATCTAGAGAGACATTCTTTGACTGACTGGTTTCTTCCTTTCATCATGTCAGACTAGATAGATCACAATAGACAACAAAAATTGGAAATCAGTAATTAGTAACAAAGCACCAGCCAGCCACAACCTTTGGGGCAGTTATTAGAAATACATGGGAAAGGGTTCCCACTCAGTCCGCTTGTAAAATATGCTTTTAATTCAGCTCCATCTCACAGTGTTTAATAATTTGCAGCATATGAATCAGCATGTACCTAGAGGGTGCCAGTTCTTGAGGCTTAGTAAATGCTACTCCCTTGGTGTCCCAGACCCCACTAACTCCTGCAGGGCTAGGGAGAGAGCAACCAGTGTCTTTAATATCCGTTAACTGCAGCAAACACTCCTCTCAGGTATTGTAAATTACTTAGGCTTTTCCTCCCATTTAGTCTCTCTCCCCAGGAGCTTTGTCCTCACAGGACGATCACGGAGTAAGGAATTTGGGGGTATGACCTACCACCACAAAGGATGGCAGGAAAGGGGGGGGAGAGAGATAGAAATCTAGTGAGTTGCAAAGTCTCAAATATTCCAAGCTGCAGCACTGTGGTACATTTTAATATTGCACAAGCAATCAAAGTAGCAGTCTTTTTTAGTGAAAATATAGAGAGTTTCGGTAGGTAAACACCCCAGACACTACAGATATTCCTACAGACTATGTAAGTTTTGAAGTTGGAGTAATATGTGCAGGGTAGAGTGAAAATGGCGACTTTCCCGCCACAAGCCCCTCTCCTGTTGTCTCTTGCCACACAGTCTATGAAATGGTTATGAATTGCAACACCCCAGGACAAGCCAGCAATCTCCCCAGATATATCCAAACTGTATTTCACCTCCGGTTGCTATTAAATGACCACAGCGTGACTTTGTGTTTTCTGGGTTGTTAAATCTCATTTAAGCATTAGTTGGGGAATAAAAGTAGTGGGCTCTTACCCCAATCCTCAGGCGTATGTCCGGTGCTGTCCTTAGATCTAAGACAATCCAACTTTCTTCCTTTTCCCACCGGTAGTAAATTTGAATTTGGGGTCCGGTGTATGCCGCAGCCGCGACCTTTCCTGCTTTTTCCCTGGTTCTGTGAACCGGCCCGCTACGATCTTCCTCCAAACTTGCAAATTTTTGTACAAGGCGATCCTCCTCACCATACAAGTGTCCAAAGGCTGAGATGTGGGCAGTTGCCACCGAAAATATCGCCTTTTTAGCAACTTATTTGTAATTTTTTAGCAGAGCTGCTGCAAACTACTTCTGCTCTTGTTGCTGGCTAGCTCCGCCTCCATGAATGTGCTATCTTTAAATAGTAACCTAAAAGTGCCAGCAAGTGTCTATACAAAGATAATAAAATTGTACATAGAACAAATGGTGCAACCCTATGGGTATATACAGTTGTGCTCATAAGTTTACATACCCTGTCAGAATTTATGATTTCTTGGCCATTTTTCAGAGAATATAAATGATAACACAAAAACTTTTCTTTCACTCATGGTTAGTGTTTGGCTGAAGCCATTTATTATCAATCAACTGTGTTTACTCTTTTTAAATCATAATGAGAACAGAAACTACCCAAATGACCCTGATCAAAAGTTTACATACCCGGTTGATTTTGGCCTGATAACATGCATACAAGTTGACACAAAGGGGTTTGAATGGCTATTAAAAGTAACCATCCTCACCTGTGATCTGTTTGCTTGTAATTAGTGTGTGTGTATAAAAGGTCAATGAGTTTCTGGACTCCTGAAACACCCTTGCATCTTTCATTCAGTGCTGCACTGACGTTTCTGGATTCTGAGTCATGGGGAAAGCAAAAGAATTGTCAAAGGATCTGCGGGAAAAGGTAGTTGAACTGTATAAGACATGAAAGGGATATAAAAAGATATTTTTCAATACACTTATAATCACGCTATTGCAAACTGTGTAGTTTAGCCCCAAAACATATACATTATTACCATTGCCAAAGAAAGCTAAAATTGTCACAATCTAAGTAGTAAGATAATTTAAATGTTCTTCACTTACCTTGTGCACTGTTTCTTTCGGCAGGTATCCACTCCAGGATTTGAAATTATTTCTGGGTACTTAGCTGTTAACACTATTATATCAAAGGTAAAAGTAACAACAGTGTTAAATGTATACTTTTTCTGCTGGATTGATCCTTAACACACTTTGTAACACTTTATAACCTTTAATTGGTATTTATTCTCGCACACCCCAATCTTCCAGTAAATATGTATAATATAAAGTGTCCACAGTAACATATCATGAAGATTACAATTCTGAGGTGTCGGGCGCAACTCCGTATGCTAAGAAAACAAATCCAGGTTACTCACTGTTCTCCAGCCCCACTACGCGGGATGGTGGACAATCTTAACACTTCTCCTCACCGGACAGCGTTTGTTCAGCTCCAGACCCGGCCGTGACCTTATCAGCCTCCACGGCTTTCTCCAACACCGTACTTAATTCATACACTCCAAAAGATGAGATTAATAAGCAGTCTTGAGACAGAGCTGTTAAATCGTTGCAAAGTATTTATTCAGTCAACAAACAGGTAAACACCACTCCACACACCTCAGCTACATCCGACGCATTTCCTGCCACTAAACGGCACTTCCTCAGGGATATCATCAGCTGTTACGTTACTCCCTTTTATTGGGCTCACCGCTCACATACAATTTAAAGGTAAAGTACCACTAACACAGCCCTTTCTTTAAAGGAGTAAAGATAAGAAATTTCAATATAAAATAACAAATGCAAATACAAATTTACAGATTGAGTGCATTGTGCAAAAATAATCCTTACAATTATACTTTTAATATACATTTGAACTTAACACATTGAGGACATTATTTAATCCTGTCAACCTTCGTTCTTCTAATACCTTGCGAGGGAAAAATTTACATACTCTAGATCCATTGTGGGCACTTTGATAACAGATACTTAGGTATTATTTTTATATTTATTTTACATAAGTTTCAGATGTTATACCCTAACTTGTTAAATCTAAATATAAATCTTATCTACTAATACATTATATCCTATATCCAATATTATCTATATATATATATATATATATATATATATATATATATATATATACCATAATGGTATCTACTATTAAATACCATAAAGATAAGATAATAGTTTAAGTAGAAATAAGATAGGGATAATATAGGGATAATCCTAAAGATAGAATATGTATCAATGGACCATAGCCAAATTATCAGGAAGTTTACTTTACTTGATATCAAATGATATCAAAGCAAGGCTCCAGGGCAGAATAGAGAAATAATATAGCTATATTCTCCAAAACAATCAGATATTGGGGGGGCGTGTCTAACCAGCGACTGAGATGGCTGCCTTTTAAGTACAGTGGAGCTGTGGAGTCGATAAATCTGCTGTTTATCCCTCCTTAGAACAGAAAATTTTACTACCATCCAAGACATGTGTCCAGGAACACTTATAGAACAGCTTTATATGACCTTCGCTTACAAATAAGAAGCGGCCGACCTGATTAGAGGAGGTGTGCAGCAGAGGCCTAGCAACGGCCTGGACCTTCTCTACCCCCCATTACAATCTGTTTTATCAGTATACCCAGCCATTTGAGCTACAGAATCTCTACATCTTTAGAGCATTAGATGAATATATCTTATTTCTCATTTATTTGCTAATTCAGGCTACTTTAAAGAACCTTTTGCACTATCCATCATGGTTGATATTGTCTGTGTGATACAATCCCTTTTTGATGAGCTTGAGGAGGCAGTGACACGAGAACTGTGCTATCTGAGTAGGGGAGCTAAGCCTGAGGAGCAGTTGGATTTCGACTATCAGCAAACATTTTTAGCCGCCCCAACATGCGGGACACCGCCGAGTTGGGCTGCTCAATATACGGAGGTAACAGGGAGTGCACAGACCTCGTGGGTGACAGCTGAACCCGAGGTGCAGGCCTCAGACCAGTTTGCTCCTGCTATTATGAAGGCCCCGGTGAGCAACGATGACCCGCAAGATGTCATAATAGGGCAACTCGACTGGATAAAATCGAGAGTGCGGAGACAGAGCTCCTGGACTATAGATCAATACTCCTCTGCCGGAAAGATTGTGGCGGATGTGAGTACTGTTTGCCCCAAAGGTCTGGATATATTGCCCCTGTTGATGGAACTCTACTCTGGAGAAGCGGGATGGTTTGATATGGCAGAGGGGGTGATTACTAGGCGCTTAGCTGGACTAGAGAGATGTGCTACACCAGCGCTACTTCAAGATACCTGCTCTCAAAAAATAGCGGGACTAGACCCACAAGAGTGCCTACTAACCGGTGTAGCTTCCCTGCGGCAGAGAGTCTGGAGCACCGAGCTTGAGATGATCCTATTGTGGGTCTTATGGTTTCTATATCAGGCTCCCCGACAGAAGGAGTTTCCAGACGCCGGTATAGGGTAGGCTATTCTACTATGCCCCGCATCGGAGAGAGTGCTTCATTCTGTTAATGTGGCAATACCCTGACCTTTAAGACATTTACTTTAATAGCTGGAACTTTTTTTTTACAGACTTTGTGATCAAAATTTTTACTTCACTGATGCTTATATGTCTGGATGCCTAGTTTAGAACTTGCTTTCATTCACAGTGTAAATTTTATTAACAGGGTGTGAATTCCATATAGCAGGCTTATCACAAGTATGCAGCCCAACTTACTAATTTTTTTCTTCTGGTATTAGAGTGTGTATGTGTGATGTATTACCAGCCTTGTATTTTAATCATATATATGCCAGAAGAGGAGGTAACTAACTATTATTATGTTTAAATTCAGGCAAACATTATCATAGTTCTTCCTTACTACTGTTGAAGCTCATAGTTTGTTTCCTATAGTTCCAAATGAGTCTATCCCCCATACTAGTAACTTGGGTACATATACATGTTTGAGATTAAGCCTGTGCCTTTCATATAACATTATGCAATTCTTGGACAGAATTAGATATTTATACCCAGTTATAAACATTCTCCATGAAACTACGGAAGCTTAAACAGATACTGTATACCCCTGAATAGATAGATTCGCACAGACTTCTAGCACATCCCTTTGGAATTTCCTCTCCATGTTAGATTTGTCCACTAGGTGGGAGCAGAATTCCAACTCTGGTCTTATAGATATATGATCCTCCATAAAACAATCTTTTTAATACAGCATTGTATAAAGTTAATAATGCATTCAGCTTTGGGCATACCTTGGGAACAATTTTTTATGTTTGCTAGATATACGATATATGAAGTAAATATATAGGTTTATGCTTGGCTCCCTGCCACTTACTCTGGCCGATGCTCAGGGATCTCTGGGTGACACAACTAGTCTTAAGCAGCAGGTTTGTCCACAATAAGAAAAAGAGATGCTAGATATTAGTGTATGTTATACATCTGATTCCTATAAATATAGTTCTGCTTGCACTAGATTACAACTAGGATACGTGTATATATTACAATTCTTTAGCTCCCATATGTAAGAACTAGTCTTTGAGTTTGCTATGCATATAATAGTTGAAGTGTACAGATACTTTTATGCTTAGGTTTATAAAGGCCCAAGAGTGGTCTTATATTTTCCACCTTCTGTTACCCCCTTTTCTAAGTGATCAAGGGTACAAGAGTGACCCGACTAGTCCTACACGGAAGGTATGTTTATAAAAAGAAAGTGAGGTTTTTGATATTAGTATATGTCATATTCCCGACTGTTATTGATTTAGGTATGCTTTTTTTGGTTTTTCTTTTTCTTTATTTTAGTGCTAGACTATACCTATGGTACGTGCACATCATATCATTCTCTAGTCCCTATTGTATTTGACTATAGGTGTGGAAATTGTATTCAGTCCCATCATTCCTTGTATGTTTTTTCTTTGTTTCATTTTATTTTGTATGTTTATAAACCTCAATAAAAAAAATGATAAAAAAAAACAAACAAAAAAAAACAATCAGATATTAACTGTATTAACCAAAGCACAAGAGACTGCACTTTCAAAAGGGATGGGTTTTTCACCTGCAAGAGATATGGATTTATTTGATACTACAAAATTTGCCCCCTCGTATGCTAATTTATATCTTGGTTATTTTGAGATTAATAAAATATTTACAGGTAACAATCCATTTCAGTTGAATATTCAATTTTACACAACATTTATAGATGATCTTCTGATCATCTGGAAAAGTAATATTCTGAATATAGAGCAGTTTATAGGATATCTTAATGATAATAACAATAATTTAAGCTTTACATACTACTGTTCAAAGACAAGTGTTGACTATCTAGATTTGACAATAGAAGGGGATATTACTGAAGGAATTATTAACACTAGCACCTTTAGAAAGAAAACATCAGGTAACACCATACTTAGGGCAGACTCTAGTCACCCTTATTGTGTGAAAAAGGGAATCCCAAAGGGTCAATTTATGTGCCTGAGGCGTAACTGTAGTAGTGATGAAAGGTATCTAGTCCAGGCTAATAACCTAATAGAAAGACTAAATGACAGGGGATATAAGAAGAAGGATTTGGAGAAAACTGTGATAGAGGTTAAGGCAATGGATAGAAAAATTATTTTGCTGGGTAGATATAATGAAGGAAAAACAATGGGAGACTTGGATAGGCTGACTTTTTCAACTAGATATAGTAGGCAATATACTGATATCTGTAATATTGTTCAAAGGTTTTGTCCATTGCTGAAAAATGATCCAAAACTAAAGGCATTTATGGATAAAGGGATTAGATGTGTATCTAAAAGATCAGAAACAATAGAAAATAACTTGAAGAGGAATTTTTCGATTAAACAGATGGGAGACAATAAAATGTGGTTGAGAAAAAAGAATGGGAATTACAGATGTGGTGGTACCCCATGTAAATCATTTGGCTATATTAAGAGGAGTGATACCTTTACCTCTGCAGTCACCTGGAGTGAATACAAGGTGAACCACCACATAAATTGTAATTCTAGATATGTGGTGTATCTTATTACTTGTAAATTTTGTCCTAGCCAATATACAGGCAGAACAACACGTATGCTCAAAGATAGAGTGAGAGAACATCTCCTATCCCTTGAAAGTGACATACCTAGGACACCAGTGTCTAAACACTTTGCTTTACATAGAAGAAGTGACAATTTTGATAAACAGGAATCGGACTACATTAATACGTTATTTTCCTTTCAGGTTATTGACCATATACCAAAACAAAATACAGGTGGTAATAGAGTGCAAGCACTTAATAAAAGTGAGGTATATTGGATATATACATTGAAAACAGGAAGTCCATATGGTATAAATGAAAATTCAGATGTTAAAGGGACATTAAACATTAAATACACGCTAGATAGAATGATGCATTCAAAGAAAAGATTAGTCCATGAGTAACATGTAGATGTATTTTTTAAAGTTTCATTAATTGTTTAAAAAGTGACAAAATAAGTATAAAGTTTTAGTGTCTATAAAACACTGGGAGCTGCCATGTTGTAACTTGTGTTACCTTCTCTGTGGTGGCCAATTAGGGACAGTTATACATAGGTCATTAGAGTGTGCAGCCAATGGTTGTGCTGGATTTAACAGTGTTCTGCACTTCCATTTCTAACAGGAACTGAAAAGCTCACAATTTCAGAATGGAATTACAGGCAAAGAGGACAAAATAAATAATGAAAGTTATATTGCAGAGTAGTTTTATATATACAATTGATCATTTTATATTACCATCTCAAAGTGTTTAATGTCCCTTTAAGCTATATATAGGGAACTAACATGGGTTTATAATAATAAAAAAATCTATCTGATTGTTTTGGAGAATATAGCTATTTTATTTCTCTATTCTGCCCTGGAGCCTTGCTTTGATATCATTTGATATCAAGTAAAGTAAACTTCCTGATAATTCGGCTATGGTCCATTGATACATATTTTATCTTTAGGATTATCCCTATATTATCCCTATCTTATTTTTACTTAAACTATTATCTTATCTTTATGGTATTTAATAGTAGATACCATTATGGTATATATAGTTAATATTGGAAATAGGAGATAATATATTAGTAGATAAGATTTATATTTAGATTTAACAATTTAGGGTATAACATGTGAAACTTTTGTAAAATAAATATAAAAATAATACCTAAGTATCTGTTATCAAAGTGCCCACAATGGATCTAGAGTATAGTGATGTCACGAACCTAAAATTTTGCGTTCGCGAACAGCGAACTTCCGCAAAAGTTCGCGAACGGGCGAACCGGGCGAACCGCCATTGATTTCAATAGGCAGGCGAATTTTAAAACCCACAGGGACTCTTTCTGGCCACAAAAGTGATGTAAAAGTTGTTTCCAGGGGACTAACACCTGGACTGTGGCATGCCGGGGGGGGAACCATGGCAAAACTCCCATGGAAAATTACATAGTTGATGCAGAGTCTGTTTTTAATCCATAAAGGGCATAATTCACCTAAAATTCCTAAATTGTTTGGAATAACGTGCTTTAAAACATCAGGTATGATGTTGTATCGTTCAGGTAGTGTAAGGGTTAGGCCCGCTTCACAGTGACAGACCAAACTCCCCGTTTAACGCACCTCAAACAACCGCAAACAGTCCATTTGCACAACCGCAAACTCCCCATTTACACAAGGTTTTTTGTAAAAAAATTTACACTACTGTTACAACAGATATGAGTGGTGGCACTAGTTGGCAAGTGGGCCTGGCA
The DNA here is from genome assembly GCF_027579735.1 of Bombina bombina. Taxonomy (NCBI): domain Eukaryota; kingdom Metazoa; phylum Chordata; class Amphibia; order Anura; family Bombinatoridae; genus Bombina; species Bombina bombina. The sequence goes on along the minus strand of NC_069505.1, from coordinate 616,980,943 downwards.
CACACGCTGGCAGGCAGGCAACTGCTATTAGATTACACTAGCAGACTGATGTTTCACAGTCAAAAAAGTTTTTTTTAAAAAAATTTACACTACTGTTACAACAGATATGAGTGGTGGCACTTAGCAAGTGAGCCTGGCACACACGCTGGCAGGCAGGCAACTGCAATTAGATTACACTAGCAGACTGATGTTTCACAGTCAAAAAAGTTTTTTTAAAACATTTTTACACTACTGTTACAACAGATATGAGTGGTGGCACTAGTTGGCAAGTGGGCCTGGCACACACGCTGGCAGGCAGGCAACTGCTATTAGATTATACTAGCAGACTGATGTTTCACAGTCAAAAAAGTTTTTTAAAAAAATTTTTACACTACTGTTACAACAGATATGAGTGGTGGCACTAGTTGGCAAGTGGGCCTGGCACACACGCTGGCAGGCAGGCAACTGCTATTAGATTACACTAGCAGACTGATGTTTCACAGTCAAAAAAGTTTTTTATTTTTTATTTACACTACTGTTACAACAGATATGAGTGGTGGCACTAGTTGGCAAGTGGGCCTGGCACACACGCTGGCAGGCAGGCAACTGCTATTAGATTACACTAGTAGACTGATGTTTCACAGTCAAAACAATTTTGTTTTTTTTAAATTTACACTACTGTTACAACAGATATGAGTGGTGGCACTAGTTGGCAAGTGGGCCTGGCACACACGCTGGCAGGCAGGCAACTGCAATTAGATTACACTAGCAGACTGATGTTTCACAGTCAAAAAAGTTTTTTTTTTTTAAATGTACACTACTGTTAAAACAGATATGAGTGGTGGCACTTAGCAAGTGGGCCTGGCACACACGCTGGCAGGCAGGCAACTGCAATTAGATTACACTAGCAGACTGATGTTTCACAGTCAAATTTTTTTTTTTTTTAAATTTACACTACTGTTACAACAGATATGAGTGGTGGCACTAGTTGGCAAGTGGGCCTGGCACACACGCTGGCAGGCAGGTAACTGCTATTAGATTATACTAGCAGACTGATGTTTCACAGTCAAAAAAGTTTTTTTTTTTTTTTAAATTTACACTACTGTTACAACAGATATGAGTGGTGGCACTAGTTGGCAAGTGGGCCTGGCACACACGCTGGCAGGCAGGCAACTGCAATTAGATTACACTAGCAGACTGATGTTTCACAGTCAAAAAAGTTTTTTTTTTTAATTTACACTACTGTTACAACAGATATGAGTGGTGGCACTAGTTGGCAAGTGGGCCTGGCACACACGCTGGCAGGCAGGCAACTGCTATTAGATTACACTAGCAGACTGATGTTTCACAGTCAAAAAAGTTTTTTTTTTTTTTAAATTTACACTACTGTTACAACAGATATGAGTGGTGGCACTAGTTGGCAAGTGGGCCTGGCACACACGCTGGCAGGCAGGCAACTGCAATTAGATTACACTAGCAGACTGATGTTTCCCAGTCAAAAAAGTTTTTTTTTTACAAAATTTACACTACTGTTACAACAGATATGAGTGGTGGCACTAGTTGGCAAGTAGACCTGGCACACACGCTGGCAGGCAACTGCAATTAGATTACACTAGCAGACTGATGTTTCACAGTCAAAAAAGTTTTTTTTTACAAAATTTATACTACTGTTACAACAGATATGAGTGGTGGCACTTAGCAAGTTGGCCTGGCACACACGCTGGCAGGCAGGCAACTGCAATTAGATTACACTAGCTGACTGATGTTTCACAGTCAAAAAAGTTTTTTTTTTTAAAATGTACACTACTGTTACAACAGATATGAGTGGTGGCACTGCAGGCAGGCAGCTGCAATTAGATTACACTAGCAGACTGATGTTTCACAGTCAAAATCACACAGGCAAAAAAAAAAAAAAAAAAAAGATGTTCTAGCCCTAAGGGCTTTTTGGAGTGCTGTCCTTACAGCAGAGATCAGATGAGTCCTTCAGGACTGTAGTGGACACTGAATACACTAGCCTAGCTATCAATTTCCCTATAAAATCAGCAGCAGCTACACTATCCCTCCTCTCACTAAGAATGCAGGATCAGAATGAATCTAAAATGGCTGCTGTCCAGGAGCTGGGAGGGTCTGGGAGGGAGTGTCTGCTGCTGATTGGCTGAAATGTGTCTGCAGACTGTGAGATACAGGGTCAAAGTTTACTCAATGATGACGAATAGGGGGCGGATCGAACATCGCATATGTTCGCCCGCCGCGGCGAACACGAACAAGCTATGTTCGCCGGGAACTATTCACCGGCGAACTATTCGCGACATCACTACTAGAGTATGTAAATTTTTCCCTCGTAAAGTATTAGAAGAACGAAGTTACAGGATTAAATAATGTCCTCAATGTGTTAAGTTCAAATGTATATTAAAAGTAATAATTGTAAGGGTTATTTTTGCACAATGCACTCAATCTGTAAATTTGTATTTGCATTTGTTATTTTATATTGAAATTTCTTATCTTTACTCCTCTTTTTGGTCCCTCTGAGGATCCGTACTTACGTTACAGCTTTTCAAATACCAGACGCTAAGAAGACTTAGCAGTTTTGCCGGTTCTGGTAACTACCGAAGAAAGATTAACAGATTAACAGCGTTATCCCACTACAAAGCCGTGTGATTTAAAGACACTACCTCACAAAGCTGTGGACATCTTTTCCAGACTGTGGGAGATTTCTGACACCCTCCTGTGTAAGTAATAGTAAACACCTTTTATTTGGATATTTATTTGCTTGTGACAAGAATTTCTTGTCTCTCCCTTTAATCAACAGGAAGTATTTTCTCTTGCCGTGCAAGATTGAAGTTCTAATCAAAAGACTCTTGATTTAAAAGACTTTCTTTTTATAAAAAGTACATAGACTGTGTATTTGAACAACTTTTTGCTTGCTACACTTTAGCTTATTTAAAGGATTATGTCCGTGTGGAGACTTGCTCTTCATTTGTATTGTGATTTTTGCCTTTCTTCTATTACCAAACTATATTGCCTTGTTAAAGGTCCTTTTATGAAGTTTTTATTTTAAGTGCTTTTTAATGTTTTTTTATATGAATTTATTTATGAATTGTTCTGTGGTTGTTTTTCTAGAATGTGTGTTTAATTAAATTGATTTTACATGAAATTTTAATACCCTATTATCAAATTACATTGTAATAATTATACCAATATTTACATATCAACTTTACCATAGTTTATCATCTACCTGTCCCCACCATTAATCAGTGACTCATAATAAATTGTTCAGTCATATAGTTTATATTAAAGGGACACTGTACCCAAAAATTTTCTTTCGTGATTCAGATTGAGCATAACATTTTAAGCAACTTTCTAATTTACTCCTATTATCAAATTTTCTTCATTCTCTTGGTATCTTTATTTGAAATGCAAGAATGTAAGTTTAGATGCCGGCCCATTTTTGGTGAACAACCTGGGTTGTCCTTGCTGATTGGTGGATAAATTCATCCACCATTAAAAAAGTGCTGTCCAGAGTACTGAAACAAAAAAAAGCTTAGATGCCTTCTTTTTCAAATAATGATAGCAAGAGAACAAGGAAAAATTTATAATAGGAGTAAATTAGAAAGTTGCTTAAAATTGCATGCTCTTTCTGAATTACAAAAGAAAAAATTTGGGTTCAGTGTCCCTTTAAGTTATTTTTTTAGCGCCACAGATTATAGACTGCATATTTTCCTTTATTGGATTTGTGCTCTCTAACTTCCTCTGAATTTTGTCTTAAGGTGTGTTTGGAGAAATCACCTGTATCTGTTGGCATTATAAACTAGCTTATTTGCAAGCGCAGATCTTTCTTTCTTCTTTTTTAGTATGTAAACTTATGAGCACAACTGTACATGTAAATGATTAATATTAATAATACTCTAGTGTCTAAAACCTACAGTGAACTATCTCTAATTTTAATGTGACTCTATAATGGAGCGTGATCCTAATGGAATCTAAATTGAGATACAAATCAAAGGCGATGTGAACTCCTAATTTATATGATAATTCATATGAAATAAGAAAATATAAGACAATATAGCTCAATATTGAAATGTACTTCTAAATGTTTAGGCGTGAATACATAGACTTGTGAAAGAATGCACACTATATATAAGGTACTAAACACAAAATAAGCGTACCAAAAGTGTAACAGTATAGGAGATTGTTCTAAATATAACAACCTGACATGTGAAGTAAGGCATCTAACAAAGGATTTATATGATGTTCCACAATGTGTGACTATAATGTCATGTCTAAACTTGGATGTCTTTCTTTTCAGAACTCATGTTTCAGCTACTGTACCTTTAATTCAACTTCACCTTGTGAGCAAGGTTATTTAAACCTGACACGCCCACTTTTCCCTGCTTTAATATTTTGTATTTGGTAATCCTTGAAGCTGCATCTCCTGGAATTGTCCTGATTGAATTAAAGCCATTTATCTATAGTCTCTTCCAACTCTGGAATTGTTATAGCTTTAACCCTGAAGAACATTTATTGAAGTGTATCATATCTTTCCACAAACATTTCATTGTGAGGATTCAGCTCTGCTGCGAAGCTCCTGTCACGATCGCTCAGCTGCTGATCGCTTCCTTCCTTCTGCTTGTGCCGGCGCGGTAGCGCTTCCCTAGTTGCCTGGCAACCCTGTGTCGCACCGGCCCCTTCTGCTGACGTCAGAAGGTCTTCTTATTCCGGCGTCTCCTCTCCTCGGTGCCTGTTTGTTCTACTTGACCGGCGTGTGAGTACTTTTTGAACTTCTTGGCTTGTTTAACTTCAACTTGCTTAACCCCTATCTGCCTGATACCTGTTAACTGGACTTTGCTTGTTTGATAATACTTCTGATTAACCCCAAACTGCCTGATTACTTGTTGCTGGACACTGATTGTTTGACAATTCTTCTGATTAACCCCAAACTGCCTGATTACTTGTTGCTGGACACTGCTTGTTTGACAATTCTACTGATTAACCCCAAACTGCCTGATTACTTGTTGCTGGACACTGCTTGTTTGACAATTCTACTGATTAACCCCAAACTGCCTGATTACTCGTTGCTGGACACTGCTTGTTTGACAATTCTACTGGTTAACCCTAAACTGCCTGATTACACGTTGCTGGAACTTTGCTTGTTTGACAATTCTATTGGTTAATCCTTATCTGCCTGTTTTCACGTTGCTGGACAATGCTTGCTTGATTACTCTACTGGTTAACCCCTACCTGCCTGATTACACGTTGCTGGACATTGCTTGCTTGATTACTCTATTGGTTAACTCTTACCTGCCTGATTACACGTTGCTGGACATTGCTTACTTGATTACTCTACTGGTTAACCCCTACCTGCCTGATTACATGTTGCTGGACATTGCTTGCTTGATTACTCTACTGATTAACCCCTACCTGCCTGATTACACGTTGCTGGATATTGCTTGTTTGATTACTCTTTTCGGTTAACCCCATCTACACGAAGTTTCTCCTCCTGACCCTGCTGTACCAACTTCCAGTTTATTTCAGTGAGTATTTTACTATAGCTGTCGCAGGGTCAGGTCCTGGTATATACTCACTGTGCTAGGGTGTTTACAAACCTCATTCTAGCATTTGGGTCTAACTCTGGACTTAACCTATCCTGACATTACAAACAGGCCAACAAATGGACCCCGGTGAGTTATCCAGAGCTGTGGCTCTACAGGGAAAGCTTCTTGGAACCCACTCTGCACACCTGCAATCCCTGGATTCTAAATTGAATCAAATTACTGCTCTTTTGCATAATCTCTCTCCACCTTCACAAGTCTCTGCAACACCTGTTGTTCCTGCGGCCAGTTCTAACCCTGCATTTAATCCGCCACAACCTGCAGAACAGTTTATTCCCAGAATTCCGCTACCGGATAAATATGACGGCAATCCTGAAGACTGTCGTGGATTTCTTAATCAGTGCCGTCTTCACTTCAGAAATAATCCTCAGATGTTTGTTTCCTCTTCCTCCAAGATCACCTTTTTAATTTCTCTTATGAAGGGTAAAGCCTTGGCTTGGGTTTCTCCACTGTTGGAAAAGGATGATCCTTTGCTTCATGATATTGACACTTTTGTATCCATATTTTCTTCTGTGTTTGATAAACCTGGTAGATCAGTGGCTGCAGAAGCAGGACTTTTAGATTTAAGACAGGGATCTCTTTCTGTAGCACAATACGCTATAGAATTCCGGACTTTAGCTGCTGAAACTATGTGGAATCATGGGGCCCTGCGTGCAGCGTTTCGTAAAGGTCTTTGTGATCGTTTGAAAGACAAACTGGTTTATATGGATCTTCCTGATTCTCTAGAAGAACTTATCAACTTATGTATCAAGCTAGATGCTCGTTACTCTGAGCGTCTCCATGAACGTGACCGTAACAGAAGATCCTTTATCAGATCTGCTTTCCGTCCTATGCCTCGTTCACCAAATCTTCCTACTCCTAATACGTCTATCTCTGAGTCTAGTGAACCCATGGAGGTTGGTGCAATCAAATTATCCGAAGCTGAACGTCTCAGAAGACGTAATCTGGGACTTTGTCTTTACTGTGGTATTAAGGGGCATATGTTAAAAGATTGTCCAACTCGTCCAGTAAAAGCCAGGGCTTAACTCCAGAAAGAGGGACTGAGTTAAGCCAAAGATCTTTTTCTACCCTCAATCCCAAGCTGTTTGTTCCAGTCACTGTCCGCTTTGGCAACACCAAATTTCGGGCTCAAGCACTCAGCGATTCTGGAGCTGCAGGAATGTTTATGGATTCGGACTTTGTCAATGCCTTTCGTATTCCTTTGCTTTCGAAGAGCCAAGTTATTAAGGTCACTACTGTCAGTGGTCAACCCTTAGGTTCTGGTTTCATTCAATATTCTACGATACCACTTCTCATGTCTGTAGGAGTACTTCATTCCGAAACCATTTGTTTTGACATCATTTCTTCTCCACAGTTTCCTCTCATTTTGGGACTCCCTTGGCTTCAACTACATGATCCAGTTTTTTCCTGGTCTAAAGGAGAACTTGTTGCTTGGGGACCTTCTTGTTTCAAACAGTGTCTTCAGAATACTCCCAAAACTTCTAGTACAGTTGTGGCAGTTTTGGACATTCCTGATTCCTTGCCTGAACATTATCATTCTTTTTGTGATGTCTTTTCTAAAAAGGATGCTGAAGTATTACCTCCACACCGGACCTTTGATTGTCCCATTGATCTATTACCTGGAGCACCTCTACCTAAGGGTAAAACTTATCCACTTTCTCGTCAAGAAAATGTTTCACTTGAGGAATATATCAAGGATAATTTGGCCCGAGGTTTTATCCGCCCTTCTTCTTCTCCAGTAGGAGCAGGTTTTTTCTTTGTGGAAAAGAAAGATGGAGGTCTTCGTCCTTGCATTGACTATCGTGCTCTTAATCAGATTACAATCAAGAATTGTTATCCACTTCCTCTCATTCCCAAATTATTTGATCGTCTCCAGGGTGCTTCCATCTTTACCAAATTGGATCTTCGTGGGGCATATAATTTGGTCAGAATTCGTAAAGGGGACGAGTGGAAAACTGCCTTCAACACTAGATTTGGGCACTATGAATATTTAGTTATGCCTTTTGGGTTATGCAATGCCCCTGCAGTTTTTCAACATTTTGTTAATGAAATATTCAGAGACTATCTTAATCAATTCGTTATTATCATTTATATAATATCATTATCATTTCAGACTAGCTTGGGGAAGTGCATTGCACAGGGGTTTGTGCATTGGTAACAGGGCTGTGCACTTTTAACAATAGCATATGTTCACATTTTCAAAGTGAACATTTTATAAGTGAGGCATTAATTTTTAAGAATTATACAAGAATTACACTCAATACTCTCCACACTGCTGGCTACTAACTATCAAACTGCCTACTGACATCTGCTAAGAAATGCTGAGTTAACCTACTGTCTCTTCTGCTTTCAGGTACGTGAACTCAGGCCCTGCACTGAAATCTTGCTATCCCCTGCTTTTCTGTCATTTTACAACAAATCCCTCTTTTTGGTACGTGAACTCAGGCCCTGCACTGAAATCTTGCTATCCCCTGCTTTTCTGTCATTTTACAACAAATCCCTCTTTTTGGTACGTGAACTCAGGCCCTGCACTGAAATCTTGCTATCCCCTGCTTTTCTGTCATTTTACAACAAATCCCTCTTTTTGGTACGTGAACTCAGGCCCTGCACTGAAATCTTGCTATCCCCTGCTTTTCTGTCATTTTACAACAAATCCCTCTTTTTGGTACGTGAACTCAGGCCCTGCACTGAAATCTTGCTATCCCCTGCTTTTCTGTCATTTTACAACAAATCCCTCTTTTTGGTACGTGAACTCAGGCCCTGCACTGAAATCTTGCTATCCCCTGCTTTTCTGTCATTTTACAACAAATCCCTCTTTTTGGTACGTGAACTCAGGCCCTGCACTGAAATCTTGCTATCCCCTGCTTTTCTGTCATTTTACAACAAATCCCTCTTTTTGGTACGTGAACTCAGGCCCTGCACTGAAATCTTGCTATCCCCTGCTTTTCTGTCATTTTACAACAAATCCCTCTGTGTGTGTGTGTGTGTATATATATATATATATATATATATTGAGCAATTGAATTTAGTCTGTTAAAATTAAGTCCTGCATTTTTTGTAATGATTTTTCCCAATGTCTCAATTCTAATGTCTAGTTAATTGCCATGTGATGCTCACTCCTTATCAATACTTGCTATAACTCTAAAATTTATAGTTTTCTTATGTCACAGTTTTAACCCCCTCCAAATTTTATTGTCTGTTTACTTAACTCATCTCACCCTGACCAGATTCTAACATTCCAATTGGCCTTACCAACTGTCTTTGATTAGCAATTAAGTAAATTTAGTGGACTCAGCTGACTGCCCTACCTGTATATATTTCAGACTAGCTTGGGGAAGTGCATTGCACAGGGGTTTGTGCATTGGTAACAGGGCTGTGCACTTTTAACAATAGCATATGTTCACATTTTCAAAGTGAACATTTTATAAGTGAGGCATTAATTTTTAAGAATTATACAAGAATTGAACAAGGATTGGGCAAGGGGCAAGACACAAGGCAAGTACTCTTGTAATACTATGTTTTTCGTATCTCATTGTATCCTTTTGCAAGTGCTGCTGTAACACTGTGTCTTATGTGTTTACTTGGCTCCCACTTTCATAATAATGCTTAATATCTTCATATTCCTTTTTGCTACCTCTTGTCTCTATAACAAACTACATTACTCACTTACTCCTTCTCCCTCTCCACCTGCACTGTTCATTAGCCCATCTCTCTTATACTCACCTTACTTTTGTACTCATGAACTCTACTTATTCCTAAATACTCTCTCTCCCCCCTGCACTTCAGTTAAACAACAATCTCATTACTGCAAATCTGCTTCTCATCTCATGTCACTCTCCCTCTTGCTCATACTAGCTGCTGGCGACATCTCCCCTAATCCTGGTCCCTCACAACCTCCTAACCTTTCACATCCTTGTGTGCCTTTCAATAGACTTCATAAACTAAACTCTGGTAACCTTAATCGCATTCCTCTTACATCTAAAAACCCCTCCCCCTTCACTTGTGCACTCTGGAACTCTCGCTCTGTTTGCAACAAGCTAACTTCTATCCACGATCTCTTTATCTCCCACTCTCTTAACCTTCTGGCTCTTACAGAAACCTGGCTCTCTACTTCAGACACAGCATCCACTGCTGCACTGTCACATGGGGGTCTCCATTTCAGCCACACTCCTAGGTCTGGCAATAGACAAGGAGGTGGTGTCGGTATTTTACTTTCCTCTCGTTGCACCTTCCAACAAATACAGCCCTTCTCTTCACTCACATTTTCTTCATTTGAAGCACACATGATTCGGTTATTCTCTCCCCTCTCTATACGTGCTGCAGTCATATACCGCCCCCCTGGCTCCCCAACTCAATTTTTAGATCACTTTGCTGCCTGGCTTCCTTATTTCCTTTCCTCAGACACCCCTGCCCTCATTCTTGGCGACTTCAACATCCCCCTTAACAATCCCACTGCCTCATCTGCTAAACAACTTCTGCAACTCACTTCCTCTTTCGGTCTCTCACAATGGACTGATTCTCCCACTCACAAAGACGGTCACTCCCTTGACCTGATCTTTAGCTATCGATGCACTCTCTCAAACTTCTCAAACTCCCCTTTTCCTCTTTCTGACCACCATCTCCTTACCTGCAACATATCATCCCTTCCTACAACTCTCCCACCTTCTACTCCTCACACCAAACTTCACAGAAGCATTAGGTCTTTAGATCAGCAACAACTTGCTAATTCCCTTCAACCGCTCCTCTCATCCTTCTCCTCCTTTTCCTGCCCTGAACAATCTATCTGCCACTATAATTCCACCCTTATATCCGTCCTTGACAATCTCGCCCCTCTTACCACTGCTAGGAAATCACACACTCATCCCCAGCCCTGGCATACTCCTCTGACACGGTACCTACGCAGATGTTCCCGTACTGCTGAACGGCATTGGAGAAAATCACGGAGTTCAGCTGATTTTCTTCATTACAAATTCATCTTGAACTCCTACTACTCTGCCCTTAATCTCCACAAGCAACACTACTTCTCTACTCTTATCTCTAATCTTTCATCAAACCCAAAACGTCTGTTCTCCACTTTCAATACTCTCCTCCGCCCTCCCCCACTTCCTAATACAACTTCTCTGTCAGCTCAAGACTTTGCCAGTCACTTCATTAACAAAATTGATTCCATCAGACATGAAATCAGCTCTCAACACAATTCCATTCTCTCCCCCCCTCAAATACTCTCACTCAACCACAACCCTCATAACCTGAAACTTAGCTCATTCTCCCCTGTTACTGATGACGAAGTTTCAGCACTTATACTGCGCTCTCACCTCACTACCTGTCCCCTTGACCCTATCCCCTCACAGCTGCTCCCCTCTCTCTCTGCTACCCTTACCCCTATACTAACACACATTTTCAACCTCTCCCTCAGCACTGGTACATTTCCCTCATCAATGAAACATGCATTGGTCACACCTATCCTCAAAAAACCTTCCCTTGATCCTACCTCCCCATCCAACTACCGCCCAATTTCCCTCCTCCCTCTTGCTTCAAAGCTTCTCGAAAAACTAGTATATGCACGCCTATCCCATTTCCTTACGTTAAACTCCCTTCTTGACCCGCTGCAATCTGGATTTCGTCCCTATCACTCCACAGAGACAGCTATTGTTAAGGTCACCAACGACCTACTTACAGCTAAATCAAAAGGCCACTTCTCTCTGCTTATCCTCCTTGATCTGTCCGCAGCCTTTGACACTGTCGACCACCCTCTTTTGCTCCAAACCCTCCAATCCTTCGGTATCTGTGACACAGCCCTTTCGTGGCTCTCCTCCTACCTGTCAAACCGTACCTTCAGTGTAGCCTTCTCTGGGGCCTCCTCTGCCCCGTCACCACTTTCTGTCGGAGTACCGCAAGGCTCTGTCCTCGGCCCCCTTCTCTTCTCAATCTATACTTCATCACTAGGTTCCCTTATTAAGTCCCACGGTTTCCAATATCATTTGTATGCCGATGACACCCAAATCTACTTCTCTGCACCAGAACTATCTCCTTCCTTGCTAACCCGTATCACTAACTGTCTTTCTCACATCTCTTCCTGGATGTCCTCTCACTACCTCAAGCTAAATCTCTCCAAAACTGAACTCCTCATTTTCCCCCCTTCTTCCAAAATCTCCACCCCCAATATCTCTATAACTGTCGACAACTCCATCATTACCCCTACCCCGCATGCCCGATGTCTCGGGGTCACATTTGACTCAGATCTTTCCTTCACTCCTCACATTCAGTCCTTGGCTACAGCCTGCCGCTTCCACCTTAAAAACATCTCTAAAATTAGACACTTCCTTACACAAGACACAACTAAGATTTTAATCCACTCTCTCATTCTTTCCCGCCTTGATTACTGCAACTCTGTCCTCTCTGGTCTCCCCACCTGCCGCCTAGCTCCTTTACAATCCATAATGAATGCCTCTGCCAGACTCATCTTCCTTACACGTCGCTCTTCATCTGCTGCGCCTCTCTGCCATTCCCTTCACTGGCTTCCTCTTGCCTCTAGGATCAAACACAAAACTCTCACTCTTACATACAAAGCCCTCAACTGCACTGCTCCCCCCTACATCTCAGACCTTGTCTCCAGATACTCTCCCTCCCGTCCCCTTCGCTCTGCTCATGACCTCCTACTCTCCTCCTCTCTTGTCACCTCATCACACTCCCGTTTACAGGACTTCTCCAGACTGGCTCCCATCTTGTGGAACTCTCTGCCTCGCTCCACAAGACTCTCTTCTAGTTTTAAAAGCTTCAAGTGCTCCTTAAAGACTCTACTGTTCAGGGACGCATATAACCTACGCTAACCTTTCCTAATACCAGTTCCTCTCCTCCACTGCAATCCCCTGAACCCTCTTAGCATGTAAGCCTAAAAGTCCAGCTGTTTGTAGATCACCTTCTTAAGAGCTGACTACAACAGTGCAACTCTTGGCAGGGCCCTCTACCCTATAATTGTTTTGTTGTATTCCCCCCTTTGTTTATAGCGCTGCGGAATCTGTTGGCGCTCTATAAATAACCGATAATAATAATAATAATAATTATCTATCTTGATGATATTTTGATTTACTCCCGGACTTTACAGGATCACGTTCATCATGTTACACTAGTACTCCAGAGATTACGTGAAAATTCTCTCTTTGCCAAGCTTGAAAAGTGCTCTTTTCATCAAGAATCTATTCATTTCCTGGGTTACATTATTTCACCGTCTGGATTCAAGATGGATTCTGACAAACTGTCGGCTATTATAGATTGGCCTAGACCAACCTCCTTAAAATCTCTTCAAAGGTTCCTGGGGTTTGCCAATTACTATCGTAAATTCATAAAAGACTTTGCTAACATCTTGGCACCCCTTACAGCTCTTACTAAGAAGGGTCAGGATTGCAAGCATTGGTCTGATAAAGCCTTACAGGCATTTGAATCTCTGAAGTCTGCATTTACCTCGGCTCCCATTCTTTGCCATCCTGTTCCGAGTCTCCAATTCATCCTTGAAGTGGATGCTTCTCTGATCGCTGCTGGGGCTGTTCTATCTCAGCGAAATCCTGTTACTAGCAAGATCCTTCCTGTGGGATTTTTCTCCAAGAAGTTCAATACTTCTGAACTGAATTATGACGTCAGTAACAAGGAACTGTTAGCTATTAAGATGGCTTTGGAAGAATGGAGACATGTGCTTGAAGGCACGATTCAACCATTTCTTATTCTCACGGATCATAAAAATCTTCTGTATCTTCATACTGCCAAATGCCTCAACTCACGTCAAGCCCGATGGGCTTGTTCTTTTCCAGATTTAATTTTGTCCTCTCTTATATTCCTGGTTCTAAGAATACGAAAGCAGACGCTTTTTCTAGACAATTTCTGGCCTCTGATTCTACAGTTTTGGATTCTGAACCCATTCTCCGCCCTGCTAAAGTTCTAGCTCAGTTATCTACTTTTCCTTTCCAAGCATTACAGTCTGCTCAAACCTCTGTTCCTTCATCCTTTAACATACCTCCTGGGATCTTGTTTGTACCTACAGAATTCCGCCTCAAACTTCTTCGTTGGGCTCATGATAATGTTCTGTCTGGACATCCAGGAGTGCGTAATACTTTGTGGAGACTCAAACAACATGTCTGGTGGCCTTCCATGGGCAAAGATGTCAAGGATTATGTTGCAGCTTGTCATTCCTGTACCTCTAATAAACAGTCTTCATCTTTACCTCTTGGACTCTTACAACCTCTGCCTGTTCCGTATTATCCCTGGTCTCATGTTTCCATGGACTTTATTACAGATCTTCCTAATTCTGCCGGAAACAAGACCATATGGGTTGTGGTAGACAGATTTTCCAAAGCTGCTCATTTTGTTCCATTACCTGGATTACCATCGGCCCAGAAACTCGCTGAATTGTTTATACTCCATATCACCAGATTACATGGTTTTCCTTTGGACATAGTTTCTGATCGAGGAGTTCAATTTGTCTCCAGATTTTGGAAGTCTCTGTGCAAACAGATTGGAGTTACCGTATCTCTTTCTACTGCCCATCACCCTCAGTCCAACGGTCAAACGGAGCGGGTAAATCAATCTCTTGAATCCTATCTCAGACACTATGTTAATCATCAGCACTCCAATTGGTCTCAACTTCTTCCCTTAGCTGAACTTGCTTACAATTCCCGTTTCAATTCTTCCTTACAGACTTCTCCTTTTAAGGCAGCCTATGGATTTGTACCTAGAACTTTTCCTATGTCTTCGGGAGGTTCTGGAGTTCCTGGAGCAGATCGTACAGTGAGAAATCTTTGTAAACACTGGAAGAAGATTCGGGACATTCTTCCTCTCTCTTCTCAAAAGTATAAACGATTTGCTGATCGCAAACGTTGTAAGGCACCCTCATTTCGGACTGGAGACAAGGTTTGGATTTCCACCAGATTCATTCGACTCAAACAACCTTGTGCTAAATTGGGTCCTAAATACATTGGACCATTCAGGATTGTTTCCAAGGTATGTTCTACTGCCTACAGGGTGGCTTTACCAGACAACTTGAAGATTCACCCTGTCTTTCATGTATCTCTTCTTAAACCAGCAGTCACCAACCGGTTTTCCACCAAATGTAAAGTTCCCTCTCCGTTCCTTGTGGATGGTACTTCAGAATTTGAGATCAGTCAAATTCTTGATTCCAGATTACGGGGTAACCGTCTATATTATTTGGTCCATTGGAAGGGATATCCCATCACTGAACGTTCCTGGGAACCTGCTTCTCATGTCCGTGCCTCTGCTTTGATCAAACAGTTCCATGCCCAGAATCCTTCAAAGCCTGTTCGTGTCCCCCGGAGGGGTCCTTGAGGAGGGGGCACTGTCACGATCGCTCAGCTGCTAGCAGACTGATGTTTCACAGTCAAAAAATTTTTTTTTAAAAAAATTTACACTACTGTTACAACAGATATGAGTGGTGGCACTAGTTGGCAAGTGGGCCTGGCACACACGCTGGCAGGCAGGTAACTGCTATTAGATTATACTAGCAGACTGATGTTTCACAGTCAAAAAAGTTTTTGTTTTTTTTAAATTTACACTACTGTTACAACAGATATGAGTGGTGGCACTAGTTGGCAAGTGGGCCTGGCACACACGCTGGCAGGCAGGCAACTGCAATTAGATTACACTAGCAGACTGATGTTTCACAGTCAAAAAAGTTTTTTTTTTTTAATTTACACTACTGTTACAACAGATATGAGTGGTGGCACTAGTTGGCAAGTGGGCCTGGCACACACGCTGGCAGGCAGGCAACTGCTATTAGATTACACTAGCAGACTGATTGTTTCACAGTCAAAAAAGTTTTTTTTTTTTTAAATTTACACTACTGTTACAACAGATATGAGTGGTGGCACTAGTTGGCAAGTGGGCCTGGCACACACGCTGGCAGGCAGGCAACTGCAATTAGATTACACTAGCAGACTGGTGTTTCACAGTCAAAAAAGTTTTTTTTTTAAAATGTACACTACTGTTACAACAGATATGAGTGGTGGCACTAGTTGGCAAGTGGGCCTGGCACACACGCTGGCAGGCAGGCAACTGCAATTAGATTACACTAGCAGACTGGTGTTTCACAGTCAAAAAAGTTTTTTTTTTAAAATGTACACTACTGTTACAACAGATATGAGTGGTGGCACTAGTTGGCAAGTAGACCTGGCACACACGCTGGCAGGCAGGCAGGCAGGCAACTGCAATTAGATTACACTAGCAGACTGATGTTTCACAGTCAAAAAAGTTTTTTTTTACAAAATTTACACTACTGTTACAAAAGATATGAGTGGTGGCACTTAGCAAGTTGGCCTGGCACACACGCTGGCAGGCAGGCAACTGCAATTAGATTACACTAGCTGACTGATGTTTCACAGTCAAAAAAGTTTTTTTTTTTAAAATGTACACTACTGTTACAACAGATATGAGTGGTGGCACTGCAGGCAGGCAGCTGCAATTAGATTACACTAGCAGACTGATGTTTCACAGTCAAAATCACACAGGCAAAAAAAAAAAAAAAAAAAAGATGTTCTAGCCCTAAGGGCTTTTTGGAGTGCTGTCCTTACAGCAGAGATCAGATGAGTCCTTCAGGACTGTAGTGGACACTGAATACACTAGCCTAGCTATCAATTTCCCTATAAAATCAGCAGCAGCTACACTATCCCTCCTCTCACTAAGAATGCAGGATCAGAATGAATCTAAAATGGCTGCTGTCCAGGAGCTGGGAGGGTCTGGCAGGGAGTGTCTGCTGCTGATTGGCTGAAATGTGTCTGCAGACTGTGAGATACAGGGTCAAAGTTTACTCAATGATGACGAATAGGGGGCGGATCGAACATCGCATATGTTCGCCCACCGCGGCGAACGCGAACAAGCTATGTTCGCCGGGAACTATTCACCGGCGAACTATTCGCGACATCACTACTAGAGTATGTAAATTTTTCCCTCGTAAGGTATTAGAAGAACGAAGTTACAGGATTAAATAATGTCCTCAATGTGTTAAGTTCAAATGTATATTAAAAGTAATAATTGTAAGGATTATTTTTGCACAATGCACTCAATCTGTAAATTTGTATTTGCATTTGTTATTTTATATTGAAATTTCTTATCTTTACTCCTCTTTTTGGTCCCTCTGAGGATCCGTACTTACGTTACAGCTTTTCAAATACCAGACGCTAAGAAGACTTAGCAGTTTTGCCGGTTCTGGTAACTACCGAAGAAAGATTAACA
The DNA here is from genome assembly GCF_027579735.1 of Bombina bombina. Classification (NCBI taxonomy): domain Eukaryota; kingdom Metazoa; phylum Chordata; class Amphibia; order Anura; family Bombinatoridae; genus Bombina; species Bombina bombina. The sequence continues at coordinate 616,964,120 of NC_069505.1, read as the reverse complement.
GATTAACAGCGTTATCCCACTACAAAGCCGTGTGATTTAAAGACACTACCTCACAAAGCTGTGGACATCTTTTCCAGACTGTGGGAGATTTCTGACACCCTCCTGTGTAAGTAATAGTAAACACCTTTTATTTGGATATTTATTTGCTTGTGACAAGAATTTCTTGTCTCTCCCTTTAATCAACAGGAAGTATTTTCTCTTGCCGTGCAAGATTGAAGTTCTAATCAAAAGACTCTTGATTTAAAAGACTTTCTTTTTATAAAAAGTACATAGACTGTGTATTTGAACAACTTTTTGCTTGCTACACTTTAGCTTATTTAAAGGATTATGTCCGTGTGGAGACTTGCTCTTCATTTGTATTGTGATTTTTGCCTTTCTTCTATTACCAAACTATATTGCCTTGTTAAAGGTCCTTTTATGAAGTTTTTATTTTAAGTGCTTTTTAATGTTTTTTTATATGAATTTATTTATGAATTGTTCTGTGGTTGTTTTTCTAGAATGTGTGTTTAATTAAATTGATTTTACATGAAATTTTAATACCCTATTATCAAATTACATTGTAATAATTATACCAATATTTACATATCAACTTTACCATAGTTTATCATCTACCTGTCCCCACCATTAATCAGTGACTCATAATAAATTGTTCAGTCATATAGTTTATATTAAAGGGACACTGTACCCAAAAATTTTCTTTCGTGATTCAGATTGAGCATAACATTTTAAGCAACTTTCTAATTTACTCCTATTATCAAATTTTCTTCATTCTCTTGGTATCTTTATTTGAAATGCAAGAATGTAAGTTTAGATGCCGGCCCATTTTTGGTGAACAACCTGGGTTGTCCTTGCTGATTGGTGGATAAATTCATCCACCATTAAAAAAGTGCTGTCCAGAGTACTGAAACAAAAAAAAGCTTAGATGCCTTCTTTTTCAAATAATGATAGCAAGAGAACGAGGAAAAATTTATAATAGGAGTAAATTAGAAAGTTGCTTAAAATTGCATGCTCTTTCTGAATTACAAAAGAAAAAATTTGGGTTCAGTGTCCCTTTAAGTTATTTTTTTAGCTCCACAGATTATAGACTGCATATTTTCCTTTATTGGATTTGTGCTCTCTAACTTCCTCTGAATTTTGTCTTAAGGTGTGTTTGGAGAAATCACCTGTATCTGTTGGCATTATAAACTAGCTTATTTGCAAGCGCAGATCTTTCTTTCTTCTTTTTTAGTATGTAAACTTATGAGCACAACTGTACATGTAAATGATTAATATTAATAATACTCTAGTGTCTAAAACCTACAGTGAACTATCTCTAATTTTAATGTGACTCTATAATGGAGCGTGATCCTAATGGAATCTAAATTGAGATACAAATCAAAGGCGATGTGAACTCCTAATTTATATGATAATTCATATGAAATAAGAAAATATAAGACAATATAGCTCAATATTGAAATGTACTTCTAAATGTTTAGGCGTGAATACATAGACTTGTGAAAGAATGCACACTATATATAAGGTACTAAACACAAAATAAGCGTACCAAAAGTGTAACAGTATAGGAGATTGTTCTAAATATAACAACCTGACATGTGAAGTAAGGCATCTAACAAAGGATTTATATGATGTTCCACAATGTGTGACTATAATGTCATGTCTAAACTTGGATGTCTTTCTTTTCAGAACTCATGTTTCAGCTACTGTACCTTTAATTCAACTTCACCTTGTGAGCAAGGTTATTTAAACCTGACACGCCCACTTTTCCCTGCTTTAATATTTTGTATTTGGTAATCCTAGAAGCTGCATCTCCTGGAATTGTCCTGATTGAATTAAAGCCATTTATCTATAGTCTCTTCCAACTCTGGAATTGTTATAGCTTTAACCCTGAAGAACATTTATTGAAGTGTATCATATCTTTCCACAAACATTTCATTGTGAGGATTCAGCTCTGCTGCGAAGCTCCTGTCACGATCGCTCAGCTGCTGATCGCTTCCTTCCTTCTGCTTGTGCCGGCGCGGTAGCGCTTCCCTGGTTGCCTGGCAACCCTGTGTCGCACCGGCCCCTTCTGCTGACGTCAGAAGGTCTTCTTATTCCGGCGTCTCCTCTCCTCGGTGCCTGTTTGTTCTACTTGACCGGCGTGTGAGTACTTTTTGAACTTCTTGGCTTGTTTAACTTCAACTTGCTTAACCCCTATCTGCCTGATACCTGTTAACTGGACTTTGCTTGTTTGATAATACTTCTGATTAACCCCAAACTGCCTGATTACTTGTTGCTGGACACTGATTGTTTGACAATTCTTCTGATTAACCCCAAACTGCCTGATTACTTGTTGCTGGACACTGCTTGTTTGACAATTCTACTGATTAACCCCAAACTGCCTGATTACTCGTTGCTGGACACTGCTTGTTTGACAATTCTACTGGTTAACCCTAAACTGCCTGATTACACGTTGCTGGAACTTTGCTTGTTTGACAATTCTATTGGTTAATCCTTATCTGCCTGTTTTCACGTTGCTGGACAATGCTTGCTTGATTACTCTACTGGTTAACCCCTACCTGCCTGATTACACGTTGCTAGACATTGCTTGCTTGATTACTCTATTGGTTAACTCTTACCTGCCTGATTACACGTTGCTGGACATTGCTTACTTGATTACTCTACTGGTTAACCCCTACCTGCCTGATTACATGTTGCTGGACATTGCTTGCTTGATTACTCTACTGGTTAACCCCTACCTGCCTGATTACACGTTGCTGGATATTGCTTGTTTGATTACTCTTTTCGGTTAACCCTATCTACACGAAGTTTCTCCTCCTGACCCTGCTGTACCAACTTCCAGTTTATTTCAGTGAGTATTTTACTATAGCTGTCGCAGGGTCAGGTCCTGGTATATACTCACTGTGCTAGGGTGTTTACAAACCTCATTCTAGCATTTGGGTCTAACTCTGGACTTAACCTATCCTGACATTACAAACAGGCCAACAAATGGACCCCGGTGAGTTATCCAGAGCTGTGGCTCTACAGGGACAGCTTCTTGGAACCCACTCTGCACACCTGCAATCCCTGGATTCTAAATTGGATCAAATTACTGCTCTTTTGCATAATCTCTTTTCACCTTCACAAGTCTCTGCAACACCTGTTGTTCCTGCGGCCAGTTCTAACCCTGCATTTAATCCGCCACAACCTGCAGAACAGTTTATTCCCAGAATTCCGCTACCGGATAAATATGACGGCAATCCTGAAGACTGTCGTGGATTTCTTAATCAGTGCCGTCTTCACTTATGAAGGGTAAAGCCTTGGCTTGGGTTTCTCCACTGTTGGAAAAGAATGATCCTTTGCTTCATGATATTGACACTTTTGTATCCATATTTTCTTCTGTGTTTGATAAACCTGGTAGATCAGCGGCTGCAGAAGCAGGACTTTTAGATTTAAGACAGGGATCTCTTTCTGTAGCACAATACGCTATAGAATTCCGGACTTTAGCTGCTGAAACTATGTGGAATCATGGGGCCCTGCGTGCAGCGTTTCGTAAAGGTCTTTGTGATCGTTTGAAAGACGAACTGGTTTATAGGGATCTTCCTGATTCTCTAGAAGAACTTATCAACTTATGTATCAAGCTAGATGCTCGTTACTCTGAGCATCTCCATGAACGTGACCGTAACAGAAGATCCTTTATCAGATCTGCTTTCCGTCCTATGCCTCGTTCACCAAATCTTCCTACTCCTAATACGTCTATCTCTGAGTCTAGTGAACCCATGGAGGTTGGTGCAATCAAATTATCCGAAGCTGAACGTCTCAGAAGACGTAATCTGGGACTTTGTCTTTACTGTGGTATTAAGGGGCATATGTTAAAAGATTGTCCAACTCGTCCAGTAAAAGCCAGGGCTTAACTCCAGAAAGAGGGACTGAGTTAAGCCAAAGATCTTTTTCTACCCTCAATCCCAAGCTGTTTGTTCCAGTCACTGTCCGCTTTGGCAACACCAAATTTCGGGCTCAAGCACTCAGCGATTCTGGAGCTGCAGGAATGTTTATGGATTCGGACTTTGTCAATGCCTTTCGTATTCCTTTGCTTTCGAAGAGCCAAGTTATAAGGGTCACTACTGTCAGTGGTCAACCCTTAGGTTCTGGTTTCATTCAATATTCTACGATACCACTTCTCATGTCTGTAGGAGTACTTCATTCCGAAACCATTTGTTTTGACATCATTTCTTCTCCACAGTTTCCTCTCATTTTGGGACTCCCTTGGCTTCAACTACATGATCCAGTTTTTTCCTGGTCTAAAGGAGAACTTGTTGCTTGGGGACCTTCTTGTTTCAAACAGTGTCTTCAGAATACTCCCAAAACTTCTAGTACAGTTGTGGCAGTTTTGGACATTCCTGATTCCTTGCCTGAACATTATCATTCTTTTTGTGATGTCTTTTCTAAGTATTACCTCCACACCGGACCTTTGATTGTCCCATTGATCTATTACCTGGAGCACCTCTACCTAAGGGTAAAACGTATCCACTTTCTCGTCAAGAAAATGTTTCACTTGAGGAATATATCAAGGATAATTTGGCCCGAGGTTTTATCCGCCCTTCTTCTTCTCCAGTAGGAGCAGGTTTTTTCTTTGTGGAAAAGAAAGATGGAGGTCTTCGTCCTTGCATTGACTATCGTGCTCTTAATCAGATTACAATCAAGAATTGTTATCCACTTCCTCTCATTCCCGAATTATTTGATCGTCTCCAGGGTGCTTCCATCTTTACCAAATTGGATCTTCGTGGGGCATATAATTTGGTCAGAATTCGTAAAGGGGACGAGTGGAAAACTGCCTTCAACACTAGATTTGGGCACTATGAATATTTAGTTATGCCTTTTGGGTTATGCAATGCCCCTGCAGTTTTTCAACATTTTGTTAATGAAATATTCAGAGACTATCTTAATCAATTCGTTATTATCTATCTTGATGATATTTTGATTTACTCCCAGACTTTACAGGATCACGTTCATCATGTTACACTAGTACTCCAGAGATTACGTGAAAATTCTCTCTTTGCCAAGCTTGAAAAGTGCTCTTTTCATCAAGAATCTATTCATTTCCTGGGTTACATTATTTCACCGTCTGGATTCAAGATGGATTCTGACAAACTGTCGGCTATTATAGATTGGCCTAGACCAACCTCCTTAAAATCTCTTCAAAGGTTCCTGGGGTTTGCCAATTACTATCGTAAATTCATAAAAGACTTTGCTAACATCTTGGCACCCCTTACAGCTCTTACTAAGAAGGGTCAGGATTGCAAGCATTGGTCTGATAAAGCCTTACAGGCATTTGAATCTCTGAAGTCTGCATTTACCTCGGCTCCCATTCTTTGCCATCCTGTTCCGAGTCTCCAATTCATCCTTGAAGTGGATGCTTCTCTGATCGCTGCTGGGGCTGTTCTATCTCAGCGAAATCCTGTTACTAGCAAGATCCTTCCTGTGGGATTTTTCTCCAAGAAGTTCAATACTTCTGAACTGAATTATGACGTCGGTAACAAGGAACTGTTAGCTATTAAGATGGCTTTGGAAGAATGCAGACATCTGCTTGAAGGCACGATTCAACCATTTCTTATTCTCACGGATCATAAAAATCTTCTGTATCTTCATACTGCCAAACGCCTCAACTCACGTCAAGCCCGATGGGCTCTGTTCTTTTCCAGATTTAATTTTGTCCTCTCTTATATTCCTGGTTCTAAGAATACGAAAGCAGACGCTTTATCTAGACAATTTCTGGCCTCTGATTCTACAGTTTTGGATTCTGAACCCATTCTCCGCCCTGCTAAAGTTCTAGCTCAGTTATCTACTTTTCCTTTCCAAGCATTACAGTCTGCTCAAACCTCTGTTCCTTCATCCTTTAACATACCTCCTGGGATCTTGTTTGTACCTACAGAATTCCGCCTCAAACTTCTTCGTTGGGCTCATGATAATGTTCTGTCTGGACATCCAGGAGTGCGTAATACTTTGTGGAGACTCAAACAACATGTCTGGTGGCCTTCCATGGGCAAAGATGTCAAGGATTATGTTGCAGCTTGTCATTCCTGTGCCTCTAATAAACAGTCTTCATCTTTACCTCTTGGACTCTTACAACCTCTGCCTGTTCCGTATTATCCCTGGTCTCATGTTTACATGGACTTTATTACAGATCTTCCTAATTCTGCCGGAAACAAGACCATATGGGTTGTGGTAGACAGATTTTCCAAAGCTGCTCATTTTGTTCCATTACCTGGATTACCATCGGCCCAGAAACTCGCTGAATTGTTTATACTCCATATCACCAGATTACATGGTTTTCCTTTGGACATAGTTTCTGATCGAGGAGTTCAATTTGTCTCCAGATTTTGGAAGTCTCTGTGCAAACAGTTTGGAGTTACCGTATCTCTTTCTACTGCCCATCACCCTCAGTCCAACGGTCAAACGGAGCGCGTAAATCAATCTCTTGAATCCTATCTCAGACACTATGTTAATCATCAGCACTCCAATTGGTCTCAACTTCTTCCCTTAACTGAACTTGCTTACAATTCCCGTTTCAATTCTTCCTTACAGACTTCTCCTTTTAAGGCAGTCTATGGATTTGTACCTAGAACTTTTCCTATGTCTTCGGGAGGTTCTGGAGTTCCTGGAGCAGATCGTACAGTGAGAAATCTTTGTAAACACTGGAAGAAGATTCGGGACATTCTTCTTCTCTCTTCTCAAAAGTATAAACGATTTGCTGATCGCAAACGTCGTAAGGCACCCTCATTTCGGACTGGAGACAAGGTTTGGATTTCCACCAGATTCATTCGACTCAAACAACCTTGTGCTAAATTGGGTCCTAAATACATTGGACCATTCAGGATTGTTTCCAAGGTATGTTCTACTGCCTACAGGGTGGCTTTACCAGACAACTTGAAGATTCACCCTGTCTTTCATGTATCTCTTCTTAAACCAGCAGTCACCAACCGGTTTTCCACCAAATGTAAAGTTCCCTCTCCGTTCCTTGTGGATGGTACTTCAGAATTTGAGATCAGTCAAATTCTTGATTCCAGATTACGGGGTAACCGTCTATATCATTTGGTCCATTGGAAGGGATATCCCATCACTGAACGTTCCTGGGAACCTGCTTCTCATGTCCGTGCCTCTGCTTTGATCAAACAGTTCCATGCCCAGAATCCTTCAAAGCCTGTTCGTGTCCCCCGGAGGGGTCCTTGAGGAGGGGGCACTGTCACGATCGCTCAGCTGCTCAGCTGCTGATCGCTTCCTTCCTTCTGCTTGTGCCGGCGCGGTAGCGCTTCCCTGGTTGCCTGGCAACCCTGTGTCGCACCGGCCCCTTCTGCTGACGTCAGAAGGTCTTCTTATTCCGGCGTCTCCTCTCCTCGGTGCCTGTTTGTTCTACTTGACTGGCTTGTGAGTACTTTTTGAACTTCTTGGCTTGTTTAACTTCAACTTGCTTAACCCCTATCTGCCTGATACCTATTAACTGGACTTTGCTTGTTTGATAATCCTTCTGATTAACCCCAAACTGCCTGATTACTTGTTGCTGGACACTGCTTGTTTGACAATTCTTCTGATTAACCCCAAACTGCCTGATTACTTGTTGCTGGACACTGCTTGTTTGACAATTCTACTGATTAACCCCAAACTGCCTGATTACTCGTTGCTGGACACTGCTTGTTTGACAATTCTACTGGTTAACCCCAAACTGCCTGATTACACGTTGCTGGAACTTTGCTTGTTTGACAATTCTATTGGTTAATCCTTATCTGCCTGTTTTCACGTTGCTGGACATTGCTTGCTTGATTACTCTACTGGTTAACCCCTAACTGCCTGATTACACGTTGCTGGACATTGCTTGCTTGATTACTCTATTGGTTAACTCTTACCTGCCTGATTACACATTGCTGGACATTGCTTACTTGATTACTCTACTGGTTAACCCCTACCTGCCTGATTACATGTTGCTGGACATTGCTTGCTTGATTACTCTACTGATTAACCCCTACCTGCCTGATTACACGTTGCTGGATATTGCTTGTTTGATTACTCTTTTCGGTTAACCCTATCTACACGAAGTTTCTCCTCCTGACCCTGCTGTACCAACTTCCAGTTTATTTCAGTGAGTATTTTACTATAGCTGTCGCAGGGTCAGGTCCTGGTATATACTCACTGTGCTAGGGTGTTTACAAACCTCATTCTAGCATTTGGGTCTAACTCTGGACTTAACCTATCCTGACAGCTCCGGTCAGTGTGTTACTGCCTAACTCACAGTGAGTGTTTCCCAGTGTGATCAATCTGCTTTGTCTGCAGTCTGCTGTGCTGTGAATCTCCTAACAGCGTGTTCACTCTAACCTCCATGCTGCTCCTGTCATCCTTACTGTGAGTAGTTGCTGAATTACTTCCTTCATCCAGGATTTGCTTTCTAAGTTTTGTTAAGGAAAGCTCTCACTGTATATATTACTGCACTGAATACCAGTTGTTATCTAAACAAGCGCAACACATATTTTCTTAAAAAGACATTCTCCTAACATTCCCTAAAGTTATCTCCTATATGAAGCATGGACATTAACTAACTTTGGGAATGCTTAACAGAATATTGCCTACACCCAAGATTTGAGCTATTTCTGTGTCACTGGGAGCTAGCTGGGCTAAGCCTAATATACCTAAATCAGAATTGCAAGTTATGAAGCATGGACATTAACTAACTTTGAGTATTCATATCAAAATATTGCCTACACCCAAGATTTGTGTTATTTCTGTGTCACTGGGACCTAGCTGGGCAAAGCCTAATATACCTAAATCAGAATTGCAAGTTTCTGTTCACTTTATAACCTTTACATTCTTGTTAAGGTGATCTTTGTATATATTATATTATAGCCTAAGTATCGGTTGCTCTGAGTTCAGTCTCTTAGCTTCTCAGTGCTACTACTGGCTAACAAAACCTAATTTACTGAATTTCTGCAGTTGAGTTCCATCTCTCCTTTTAATTCATAACAAAACTAGTGTAGCTCAAGAAAGATACTAGTGATATAAAATCTAATAATGTGATAAATGTACTAATAGTGATACCAATCTTAAAGTATGATGTGTATACTAATAGTGATACTGAAATTAGTAAACCAATATATAATTATATACAAATAATACAGAGAATCCTATACATAAGCCTATAGCTATTGCCAGACTGGCAATAAACGGACTGGTCTGATGGCTACTATGACGCAGTAGTACCCAAAAGTGGGAATAATAATGGATAAGATAATTATCTACCAGTATTAATAAATGAGTGACATGAATAATAGTAATAATAAAAGTATGCAAAACAATAAATGGAAGGTGACAACAGGACCATGTGACTCCGGTTTACATGTCCACCAACTGAAAATAATGAATAATCTATTAATAACATAATAATGATAGCATAAATAATGAATATACTAAATAAGACAAAATATACTAAATAACCCAATAATGCACACTGGTGCTTAACTAATCTCAAGGCTAATGATTACACAAACCCAGCTGAATCTATAACTTCATTGAGACCTGATGGAAACAATGTATTACATTTATAGATCCAAAATGTCTCTCTTTGTCTGAGTCTAGTAAACCTATTTGACAGACAATGAAAAGGAATACTTTCCAGGGGAGTGGTTGTTAAGTTGAAAATCCCTGGTGTATGTTCTTGGCAAATGTGTCTGGGTACACTGTGTTTCAAAGATTTGGACCTGACATTTCTAAGATGCTCACTCCATCTCACCCTAATCTTCCTACAGGTTCTTCCAATATACTGTAACCCACATTCACATGTAAGAGCGTAAACGACATATGAAGATTCACAAGACAATCTACTTGTGATGGAAAACTGTACACCAGTAGTGTTGGATGTTATACTAGTCTGTCCATGTATAATATAACTACACATATAGCACTGTTTTTTGCCACATTTAAAAACACCTTTCCTCCCAGAACCACTTGAATTGGACTTAATATAACTCTTATTGGTGTTTCTAACTTTATCTTTGTTCTTTCTAGACATCACCACTTTGCTAGGTGACAATTTTTGTTTAAGTGTGGGTGCTCTCCTGTAGACTAGTTTGGCTTGTGGAGGTAGTATTTTCTTTAAAATATGGTCTCTCATTAGTATCGGCCAAAGTTTCTTTAAAATTTTACTCACGGCTTTATAGTTGGAATTATACTGGGTAACAAATAATGGCTGCCCCTTTATTTTATTTTCAATATTATTATTGTTACCATTCTTGGAAGAAGTCAAAAGTTGGCCTCTATCTAATATCCTTGCTCTATCACAACCTTTCCTAATTAAATCCAAAGCATAGCCTTTTTCTAGGAATCTAGATGTAAGTATATTAGACTGTTCATTATAGTTTTCCACAATAGTACAAATTCGTCTTATCCTGCAAAATTGGCTAAAAGGGATATTTATTTTCCAACTTGTTAGATGGTTACTAGAGAAATATAGGAAATTGTTTCAGTCTACCTGTTTAAAGTACGTTGATGTACATATGTTACCCTCTAGATCCCAGGTAAGGACCACATCCAAAAAATAAATTTCTACTTTCTGTATATTAGACGTGAGGCCTATACCCATATTGTTGGCATTTAAAGATAACACAAAATCAGTAGCCTCTGCTGTAGATCCCTCCAAAATGAAAATAATGTCATCTATGTAACGGCCATAGAACACCAGATTGCCTGTCCATTTCGAGTTGTAAATATATAGTTCTTCAAACTGCCCCATAAAGAGGTTTGTGAAACTGGGGGCAAATCTGGTGCCCATGGCCATTCCTTTAATTTGTAAGTAATATTCACCAAGAAACTGAATATAATTATGCTTTAAGATATAATCAACCAGAGTGATCAAATAGTCTTTTTGTGTATCTGGCATATATATATCCTCATTCAAATATACCGTGGTCGTATATAAACCTATATCGTGTGATATATTTGAATAGAGAGCTCCCACATCACAAGTCAACCACAAATACTTATTATTACACTTAATTTGGGATAGTTTGTACAGCAGATCTTTAGTATCTTTAATATATGATGGTAAATTACACACATACTTCTGAAGGTATATATCAACATACTCAGAGAGTTTATCGGTTATACTGTTAATTGCTGCAATGATAGGTCTCCTGGGGGGGACCTTATCATTTTTGTGCAATTTGGGAAGATGGTGACAATACGGTATGCTAGGATGGTCAGGTGTAAGATATCTCTTCAGCAAAGAGAAAAAACAGTACGGCTCCTGGAACACCTCTGGGGATGGGTCATGAACTCAGTCCGAAAATGGAACAAATAGAGCAAAGCAACCGCTCCTAAATGATTCAGCTGAAGTCTGGAGGTGCACACCACAAGAAGGGATGAGTGAATCCTGAGAGTAACAATGAAAAACGAAAAAGGCGGCACTCTAGGTATCTCAGAAAAAACAGAACTTTTATTCCAGCATATGAAAGTCATTACAAACACACCAACAGGAGGAGAGGAAAGGGGGCGTGGCCTTACACTTTTCATGCCGTGGGGCACTTAGTCATAGGATGACGGGTAAGTACAAACAAGGTACAAGTATATACTCTGCTACTTCCAATCAAAACATAACAGTTAAAAATGGGAGGGACAAGGCACATAAAGATACAGTGTTAAAAAATACAAAAGGATTACTGAAAGCACGATAACAGAATAACAAGCATTACTCAGCTACTTTTAAATAGTCTAATGAGTATCAAACTAAAAACTATAAACTAAAAACTAAAATAATCGCCTCTGATTAGCATATATATATATATAACAAATTTATTAAGAGTCTAATATAGTACATTATAAAACATACAGTACATAGGATCGATAAGGTGCACCTTATATGATTACAAATTAAAAAACAATCTGATGATACATATAGTTAAAATTGCATTTGCAAAAAAGTATTATCTTACAATAATGTGTAATTTAATGGAGATGCTGCTAAAAGTTGTTGGTTCAAATAGACATACACTTATGTTAGTCTCCAAATTAATAGTGACCGTAGTCAGCACCACTGTTCCTTTATTGTAAATAATACAGTTCGGCTTCCCTTTAGGGTTTTGGATTGAATCACTTCAGTTTGTGCAGGTTGTGGCATTTAAGTGTTTTCACTGGAACTGAAACCTGCACAAACTGAAGTGATTCAATCCAAAACCCTAAAGGGAAGCCGAACTGTATTATCCTATATTATAAAAGGCCAAGTGTTTGTCTGAAGCCGTCATGCGCAGTAGAGACAAACACTTGGCCTTGAGATAGGGAGCGCGAGGTACACAGCATACAAGCAGCTGGCGCGAGGTACACAAACAGCTGTGAGGTCTGCTGCGTGAGAAGCGGCCACGCGCTCCCCAGACCTCACAGCTGTTTGTGGCCGACTGGAGCGTTGCGATGGGGGCGTGACCGGGCGTCGCGAGGGGCGTGGCCGGGTGTCGCGAGGGGCGTGGCCGGGCGTGTGTCGCCGCGATGGGGCGTGGCCAGGCGGGGTCCCGCAATGTGAACACAGAGCCAGAGAGGGAGCAGGAGAGGGGGCTAGAGAGACAAAGGGGGGGGAAGAGAGACAAAGGGGGGGGGGAAAGAGAGACAAAGGGGGGGGAAGAGAGACAAGGGGGGGGGAAGAGAGACAAAGGGGGGGGGGGAGAGAGACAAAGGGGGGGGGAAGAGAGACAAGGGGGGGAAGAGAGACAAAGGGGGGGGGAAGAGAGACAAAGGGGGGGGGAAGAGAGACAAAGGGGGGGGGGGGGAGAGACAAAGGGGGGGGAAGAGAGACAAAGGGAGGGGGAAGAGAGACAAAGGGGGGGGAAGAGAGACAAAGGGGGGGGGGGGAGAGACAAAGGGGGGGAAGAGAGACAAAGGGGGGGGAGAGAGACAAAGGGGGGGGGGAGAGAGACAAAGGGGGGGGGGGAGAGAGACAAGGGGGGGGGAGAGAGACAAGGGGGGGGGGGAGAGACAAAGGGGGGGGGGAAGAGAGACAAAGGGGGGGGAAGAGAGACAAAGGGGGGGGAAGAGAGACAAAGGGGGGGGAGAGACAAAGGGGGGGGGGAGAGACAAAGGGGGGGGGAAGAGAGACAAGGGGGGGGGAGAGAGACAAGGGGGGGAAGAGAGACAAAGGGGGGGGAAGAGAGACAAAGGGGGGGGGAAGAGAGACAAAGGGGGGGGGGGGAGAGACAAAGGGGGGGGGAGAGAGACAAAGGGGGGGGGAGAGAGACAAAGGGGGGGGAAGAGAGACAAAGTGGGGGGGAGAGAGACAAAGGGGGGGGAAGAGAGACAAAGGGGGGGGGGGGAGAGAGACAAAGGGGGGGAAGAGAGACAAAGGGGGGGGAAGAGAGACAAAGGGGGGGGAAGAGAGACAAAGGGGGGGAAGAGAGACAAAGGGGGGGAAGAGAGACAAAGGGGGGGGAAGAGAGACAAGGGGGGGGAAGAGAGACAAAGGGGGGGAAGAGAGACAAAGGGGGGGGGAAGAGATACAAAGGGGGGGGGAGAGATACAAAGGGGGGGGAAGAGAGACAAAGGGGGGGGGGAGAGAGACAAAGGGGGGGGAAGAGAGACAAAGGGGGGGGAAGAGAGACAAAGGGGGGGGAGCCAAAGAGGGGGGAGAGAGAGAGCAAAAGAGGGGAGAGAGCCAAAGAGGGTGGGGGGAGAGCAAAATAGGGGAGAGAGAGAGCAAAAGAGGGGAGAGAGAGAGCAAAAGAGGGGAGAGAGAGAGCAAAGGAGAGGGGAGAGAGAGAGCAAAGGAGAGGGGAGAGAGAGAGCAAAGGAGAGGGGGGAGAGAAAGCAAAGGAGAGGGGGGAGAGAAAGCAAAAGAGAGGGGGGAGAGAAAGCAAAAGAGAGGGGGGAGAGAAAGCAAAAGAGAGGGGGGAAGAGAGAGCAAAAGAGAGGGGGGAGAGAGCAAGGGGTGGGACCGCTGTACTGCAAAAAATGGCCCGTGTACACGGGCTTTAGTACTAGTTTACAATAAAGGAACAGTGGTGCTGACTACGGTCACTATTAATTTGGAGACTAACATAAGTGTATGTCTATTTGAACCAACAACTTTTAGAAGCATCTCCATTAAATTACACATTATCGTAAGATAATACTTTTTTGCAAATGCAATTTTAACTATATGTATCATCAGATTGTTTTTTAATTTGTAATCATATAAGGTGCACCTTATCGATCCTATGTACTGTATGTTTTTTAATGTACTATATTAGACTCTTAATAAATTTGTTATATATATATATATATGCTAATCAGAGGCGATTATTTTAGTTTATAGTTTTTAGTTTGATACTCATTAGACTATCTTATAAGTAATCATTTGGTAGAGCCTTTGAGCGCACTCACATATCTGGTTTTTTAGCGTTTACATTAACAGTGTGAAATTTGGGATTGTCACACTAGTGAGTTGCCATTTCTACCTAAAGGGTATACTTGTGTTATGCTATTTTGAATTTTATCCCTTACCCAGCATTTTGTAACACTACAGAGTTTACTAATTATAGTTAGTTGTAGATACAATTTGTTTTCTAATATGGATCTTTTCAAAGTTAGATTGGATTTATTTAGTGAAATTGAAAAGTTAGAAAATTGTGCTACCCCCACAGATTTGCAACCCAAGGGTAATTTAATAGAACTGTGTGAAGACTTAGAAAAAACTCTAATTAAGGAAATGAAACAAAAATTAGAAGTGAGTTTCTTACAAAAATATATCAATTCCAATATAGTACCTAGAGGTTTACGTTTAATGAAAGACTGTACTTTTCAACTTCAGGAACACCTCCAAAAAGAGTGGTTTGAAACACTTAGCGGGGCATCTCTAAACCTAATGAAAATTGTTAAATCTAGGAATATTAGTCTAAGAGAATTTGGAGATAAAATAGAAACTCTAAGCAATGATTTAGCACCCTGGAATTTAGAGGAAGATTATAAATCAATCCAATCGAGTATTATTAACAACTTACAAGAAATTAAGAAAGAAACTCTAGATATTAAATTTAGAAAAATGAATAGAGATCTCACAGACTACAAGGTAGAAGAAACCCCTAATGAAGCAAAAATAAATGACACTAGAATTGAAATAAATAAATCATCTATACCAGTAGAACAACAGTGGAAAATATTTTCCAAAAAAAGTAATAAAAAGAAAAATCAAGAGCTAATTACACCTAAAAACAGAATAAAAGAGAAAATATATCCTAAGGAACAAAATAATAGACAGCAACACCGAAATGCACAGCAAAACTATAGATATACAAATAATATTCATATAATTGATAAAAACAAACAAAGTGATAGGGGTAATGTTAAGACCCCCCAAAATTATAGACCTTATAATCAAAAAGATGATTCATATAAATCCCACCAAAGAAATGATTCCTATAAACCGCATAATCAATATAATCACATAAATAGCTACAAGGAAGATTGGAGAAATAGAGAAAACAATTGGAGACCAAGAGAATCAAATTTGGCAAATTAAAATAGATTTGAACCCTTAAGAGATCAAGATTGGGGATTAAACAGAACTAACCCAAGACAAGGCACCTCTGTTTCTTTTTTATGTACTAAGTTGAGGTCTACATATTGGAGACAGCAAAGGTTTTACACAGCTTTGAATGCAGTGGCATTAATTTTCAGTGCACAATTCATGAGGTGTATTGCCTCCAGATCATTTTTTACATGAGATTTGTGTTATTATATTTTTACTTTCAGAGGCAACTTTCAAGTAGCCTTCATGTATTGTGCACTATGATGTAATGTGCATTTCAAATTCATGTGTCATACAATAATGCGTTCTTTAAGTAATGTTTTTTACTGAGTTAATTACATGAGCTGTCTATGTATATTCTTATGATAGTATGCCCATTACTTGGTTTAATCACATCTAATATGGAGCTAGTTTTGTGCTGATTATTTCAGCCTCATTACCGGAACTTTTTGGTGATGCAGTATTAGCGCAGTATGCACCTTAATATATTGTGTTATATGGAGTTTTGTACTATAAGGCAATATGCAATATGCAACATGCAACAATGTAATGTGCCCCATTGAGTTATCTTTCTGAATTGTATAGCAAATTCTCGGTGTCATAATATTAAACTGTCTGTGTAGGTTTGTTAACATTCAATACGGAACGTGCATTCAGGCTTATTTGTTATTTGTAAATTTACGATCTTGATTGGCCACGTTAATATGACCCTCTTTTCTTATAGCTTATAATGCAGTTTGTTACGTATTAAAATGTGTTTCAATATCATATTGAAGCATAAGATATTGCGATCCTTATGCACTATACAGCACTCATTATAATACTAAAGTCCTGTTTATAACAACAATGTTTCTCTATAAACGTATTGTTTCTTTCTCTTTAAAAGTAGCTGAGTAATGCTTGTTATTCTGTTATCATGCTTTCAGTAATCCTTTTGTATTTTTTAACATTGTATCTTTATGTGCCTTGTCCCTCCCATTATTAACTGTTATGTTTTGATTGGAGGTAGCAGTGTATATACTTACCTTGTTTGTATTTACCCATCATCCTATGACTAAGTGCCACACGGCACAAAATGCGTAACACATGCCCCCTTTCCTCTCCTCATGTTGGTGTGTTTGTAACGACTTTCATATGCTGGAATAAAAGTTCAGTTTTTTCTGAGATACCTAGAGTGCTGCCTTTTTCGTTTTTCATCGTAAGAAATCTCTTCTCTTTTTTAGTTAGAATACCCTCAGACACACCTAATTCCAGAATCTTGCCCAAAGATTTTGAAAAATCTAATGTGGGATCTTATGGTAATTTCCTATAATATTCAGTATCCCAGAGTATACGTTGGGCTTCCTTGATGTAATCAGAATAATTCTGAAGCTGTCATGGATTCTCACTATTGCTGCCTACCCCTTTAAGCTCACCTCATAAATTCCCATAATCCTCTGTGTTCTCTGCCAATTAATGGAGATTTAGTGTAGCAAACAGTTCTCTGAACGCACCTCTATACCTAAAACCTTACTGGCTAACTGTTACTACAGTATAAACGTATCTCTCAACAAGCCTATCTGGCTCTTTAGTGAGATTTAACAACAGCAATTCTCTGGATTAACTCAGACCGCTTTTGGGACCATTTAACAGACTTTCCTGCTCATTTACCCTGTACTATCACTATCAACAATGGGTAATCCTTCCAAGGTTAATCTCTTCACTAACCCTTCTTGTGGAGTTTGCCAAGACATTATTTCAGCTCTGAGTTCGCTGATCCGTTATTGTTACCTTCTGCCTCGCATCCCGGACCTACGCCGCAGCACAAGTACAGCTAGACTGTCAGCAAATCCGCCGTGCGGATTGGAGGAACCACTGCTGACACACAACTGCCTCTCACTATTTCCACGCACCGGATTGGACAAGGTAACTCTCAGGACAGCCCCTTAGCTCACTCCGGCCACAGTATTGGTGCCTGGTCACACACCCCTCTCCCTTTGTCTCACAAACGGCACTACACGCTGTACACAGCTAAAAGCAAGAAACGCTTAACTGTTTGCAATCAAGTACAACCTTTTACAATCACTTCTATCAATCAGAGTGGTAAAGGACTGTTTTGTCATGAAGTAAAGTACCCCATCTGAATATTTACAGAAGATCTGTGTGTACTATCTACATTACCATATGAGATTACTACTTTGCAGGACTTACTTTATCACTTCTCCTGTAACCAAATATCACAGGAGAATAATAACTTCCTAATAATTACATATATCCTGTTCTGCAGTTGTGATCCATACCAGCTAGTAACAAACCATCAAATCCCTCACAGAAGCACAATACCACCACCCTTATCAGCTTGACGGATAACCATATTATGGTCCTCCATCAAACTCCACATAGCTTTTGCCTCATTGGGCCAAATTCTCTTTTTCCCTGAAACATGGCTTGGGAATAGTTTCCCAGTCTTCCAATAGAAGTTGCTGGAACAGATCAATGTAAGATACATCTTCTTTAGGGGGATTAAAGGTAGATGTTGGCGCAAGGGAAGTATGAATAAACTCTTCAAAGAGATCATCTGCCAGCTGGGTGGGTTCATAATACATAACAGTGTGGGAATTTCTCTCTTTCTGTGCATCAAGTAATATAGGTGAACCCTCAATATTTTTATTCCTAAGTGCCTTTAATGCAAAATATCTTTGAAGTGAAAGTTTACGTGTGCATTTGTTCAAATCTACAAACAGGTTAAACAAATTGTGTGTATTGGGCGGAAAGTAAGATAAGCCCCAACCTAAAATTCTTATTTCATCGTTGGTAAGGATATGCGAGGATAGATTGAAAATACCACTTTTTAGTTTTTGGAGTTTTTCTTTTTTTGTGAATTTTCCCTCTACCTCGCTTTCTCCGTTTGGGAAAGGTCTCTTTTTTTATTCAATGTTTGTGGGGTTGGTCTTCTCCATAAGGGGCCAGGTGCGTGGTCTCCAAAAAAAACTCATTAGAGGTTGAGGGAATATTCTCTGACCTATCTAGAAATGGTCTCTCTCTATGACTTTCATTTGGCTCACTATTGGAGAATGAATTAAATACTTGAAATCTGTTCTGAACCAGAATATAATTTGGATTGTTGTAATTCTAGTGCTGTTGGGGTCTCCTAAAATCTCTATCGTTATGTGGTTGTCCATTCCAAGAACTAATGTTCTGATTCCCCTCAGACCTATGTGGTGTTGTGTTCATGGTATGTCTACTGTTATACCCACTATTGTGGTAATTCCTATTCCCCTGATTACCTTGATCTTTGTGTGTATAGTTTCTCTCATTATTATAGTTGTTACTTTGATTTTTGTTCTTATTTTTTTTTTGTGGTTTTTGACAACAGTCCACTTATTGGGTTTCTTATGTTTAACCCTGTTAAAGGTATAAACTTCCCCTTTAATGTAATCTTCCTCATCTCTACTAATCATCGTGTTTTTATGAGCTATAAACTCTGTTTGATATTCATCCACTACTTTGATGGTTGTGGTATTGAGTTTAATGTAATCAGAATGTTCTTTGAATAATTCTAGCTCTTTTTGGATTGTATCAGTTTCTGATCCAATCTCATCCATCAATGTCTGTCTATGAGTAATAAGGAGATCTATTAGGTTAAATGAGCACTCATCCAAAACTGAATACCATTTTTCTAATAATTCAGGATTGTTTTTAAAAGAACAACTTTTGAACACACGTAAACCCCGGGGGATCTGTTTCTTATCTTTATATTTATTTAGACAATCAAGGTCTCACCAGTGTCTATTCTCAATTTTTAACAGATCCTCCAATTTAGAAAAAAGACTCTCTATACTGGCATTAGAAGCAGGATCCACAATGGTACTACCATTATTATCATTCTGATTGTAGCTTAGCCTTCTCAGTGCTCGTTCAGAGGAAGACAACATAAAGCACAAAAAATAATGTATATAAAATACAAGTTGCTCTCCTATAAATCACAGATAGTGTACGATATATGACAGAAAAAAATGGAATCTAAATTCCTATAGGAGGCGCTATAACTAGTGTATGTATATCTGGATGGATACAAACCACAATCTCAATAAGGATAACCAATCAATAGTTATATACTCCTTGTGAGCAGACAGCCATATAGTAATATATATAGCATACACATACATTTGGATGAAAAATGATGAATGAATGAAAACAAATATGATGTGTAAATAAAAACAAATATGAGAAGGGGTGAATACAACAGAAGACCCATCAATTATATATAAAAAAAATGATCATACAAAACCAGTCCATTGGTATATCAATGTATTAGATAATTCCCAAGACAGATCCTTGTGTTATGATGTTTGTCTTTGGTGTAGGACTTGTAGGATGTCCATTTTGAGCAGGCAGCACTCTAACTTCACCAAAGGTGATGAGGCAATTCTATATGAAACACAGGAAAGGAAAGATGCGCTGTATCTGTGAATCAGTATAACAAACTGGATGTTAACACAAAGGAGACACAGGGTACTCACATTGTGTGAAGGCACTCTCTTGTGCCAATAGAAGCAAGCTGGTTTTTGACAGCAGACCAGCCAGCTGAACACCGGCAATATCAGGATACAACGATGCAGACACCCACAAATGAATAACAGGGCTCAGGTGATTTTTTTTTTTTTTTTTTTTTTTTATACACCGATTTTTATTTAGTTCAAAGTGAGATACATAGTGGAAGGCGCAGCTTCCATAGTTAATAATTTACAATCGGTAAAATTTTACATTTACATTTTTGCTTTAGAGTGTCTTAAGATAGACATACTATTGAAGAAAAGGATAGACCAAGAAAGAAAAAGAAAAGGGGGAAAGAGGAAAGAGGAGAAAGTGCCTGATGTCTCATTTTAGTGTATTGCATAGCACCCGTTTAATCTAAAGGATTCGCTCTGTAATGACATGTACACCCTATTTAATTGAGGGGAATGCAAAAGGATGTTCTCTTCTTAAGTGGTTCTTGTGTGTCGCGATAAATAGCATATATTATGACTTAAGGTATTGTTCCCAGAGGGAGGCCATTTCAACATATATCTCCATTTTAGCATATTTAATGTAATAAAATTCCTCCAGTTCTATGAATTCAGAAACTCTATTAATCCATAGCTTAAGAGAGGGAACCTCTCTGTTTTTCCAGTTTCTGGCTAGAAGATATCTAGCACTGTTAGATAATATGTAGAAAAGTTTAAGACTGCATTTGTGATTGATTTTAGGGGGTCTGCCTAGTAGCCAAATAGTGGGATCTAGGAGAAATTGAGTATTTAGAAATTTTTCTATTTCTCCAATTATTTCTCTCCAGAAATTTTGTACTGTGTTACACCACCACCACATATGGGCTAGTTTGCCGAACCCGTGGCCACATCTCCAACAGTATTTAGAATTATTACGGTAGAGGCGATGTAGTTTAACTGGAGAGAGGTACCATCTATGTAGCAATTTTAGATTGATTTCCTGCATGGAGAGTGAAATTGATGTTTTCGTGACATTTTGGAATATCGAGACACTGGTTTGTGGCAGTATTATTATGCCTAGCTCTTCTTCCCATTTTTCGAGGAAGGGAGGTATATAGCCAGGAGGGTTGTGTGTCAAGATTTGGTATATTTATGAGAGGGTGTGTGAGAGAGGAGGGGTTTGAATACAGAGGTGCTCGAAGTTAGTCAGTGGTCTAACCATATTATTGGAATTTTTATGGGTTGTCACAATGTGGTGGACACGGGCATACAAATACCAGTTTTGAAAAAGGGTATATCCCTTATCAATTAAATCTGAGTGGGGTAGTATTTTTTCGTTCATTGTTAAAGTGTATCAGAATATCTCTGTAAAAGGATTTCGGGATGTCTCCAGGTAGCTGTATCCCTAGTGCAAGTTGCCCATTATCTAAGATTGAAGTGAGTGGTGAGGGTTTAGATGAAATAGAGGAGTGTGTCGCTATTATGTGTTCCCACATTTTGTATGTTTCCGCTATCAACGGTGAGTTAGTATCCACAAAGGACTTCGAGTGGCCCAGACTCCAACATATCCTTCCCAAATGCGGTGTTTTTGACATGAAGTGTTCAAGTTGAACCCATCTTTTATGATCGTGGTGTATACACCAATCGATAATCCTCTGTAGAAATATAGCTTGACGGTATTTTGTTATATTAGGTATGCCTAGACCTCCTTGGATTTTCGGGGCTTGCATTATGTTTTTATTTATCCTTGGGGGACGTCTACGCCAGACAAAGTTGCTAAATGCTTTCTGGATAGTAGGCATATCATTTTTGGGGTTCGGGATTGGTAGGGTTTGTAATATATATAAAAGTCTGGGGAAGATGTTCATTTTTAGGACGTTTATTTTGCCCATCCATGATAGTTTCTTGGAGAGCCATGATGATAAATCCCTTATGATCGTTAGGGCTCAGGTGATTTTTAACTCTCAAGGATAGAGAGACATAAGCAAAAGGGGCATTGGGAAGGCAATACCAAACCTTCCCACGGTAGCATAGTATATAGTGCACACAGCAATGCGAGTTTAAAACTTTTTAAATTGTTTAATAAAACAGTGTATAAAACAAAATTAAAAACAACTCATGCTTAAGTGGTGCATAAGTGTAATAATGCAACGTGTTTCATGGAACAAACTCTTCCATCAGGCATAAAAACATGGCATAAGAGTTTCCCTTATATAAGGCTACGCTACCAAATTTTGTATGTAATCCCTCCCCCTTCAATTAGCACACAGGCCAATCAAAAACCCTTTGTCTCATCAGTATACTATTGTCACACCTGCATCTTATGGATAGCTAAAAGTGCAATGCTTATTTCAACATTTTGTTTACAGTTCCCAGGGTGTCAATATGTAACATATAGTTAAAGTCGAGACCTTTTTTTTTTTTTTTTAACTGATTTTTATTGAGGCAAAAGTAAATGCATATTACAGGACAAATTGAGAGTAACACAATAAATATTCAAGGCATATCTGAGTAGGTTTGTACATTTGCGTTAACAGTCCTCAATTTATTTTAAAAAAACATGAGCATTATGTTTCAGAAAGAAACCTGACATATGTATTTAAGAAATACATCAAGGAGCAATATAAACAGGAAAACCAGGTCACACTCTTAGTGAAAAAGCATGGTAGGCAATAGCCAAAAAGTCACGAAACAAATTTTCTTATTGATTAGTGGTATGATGAGATATGTAAGTATGAAGTATTGGATTTAAGATTTTAAACTCAACTTGTAGGTAGTGCTAATCAGACTTGCTGAGCTAGGTAGAGAAAATAAGGTAAACATTATGTTGTAATGTAAAAGTTATTATGAAGAGAGTAGTTAGGGTTGAGGTATAGACGAGATAAACCGCGTAGTTAGCCCTCCTAATCTAGGAGGTTTATTATGTAAACAGTGATCAGGAATGTGCACATTTGAAAACTGATATCAAACCACCCATATTCAGAGTCAAGTAGAATTTTATGGAACAAATAACATCAACATACTAACTGGAAGGCAGTGGGGAGATATAGCTTGTGTCTTAGATGTAGGTGGGAATAGAGGGTTCAAAAGGGTAATTATATACAGGAACATATCCCTGGAGAGGGCAATAAGGAGGGTGTTAGGAAACACTTTTCAGGGGCAGTCCTGTAAACAATAAAAGTAGTTCTGCTCTAATATTTATTATACTCTTTGCTTTAGTTGGACAGGTTGTAAACTATATGCATACTCAAGGAACAAGTCCATAAGGGTGAGTGCTAATGTTTTGGGGTGTAGGCAGAAGACCCAAACATATACGTGCATGGGAGTTCTCTTCCTAAAATCTTAACAGGATATATACCATCTTCTTTAATTTAGTGTGGACGTCCTACCTCGGCTGCTGGCAGCGCGCCATATTGCTCAAATAAAATAAATGAATGGAGAAAGGGTAGTGAACTTTCTACAGACAATCGGCTCATTAGCATACTTTAACCAGTAGGGCTACTGTAGGGGGTTCAACTTGATAAACATAACTACCCCTTCCAAAAGTTCAACTGAATACATACACACATATACACAACCCAAGTGAAGATAGCTAACAATGCCATAGTAATTGCATGTACGCTAGTATGAGCAATTAAACTTATTTAGTTAGATGCATACAACCATGTGTTGAGAGAGTCCAGGCTAGTTTGTGTCTATGAATACATTTAGTACATTTAGAAGGCATTGGTTTGTCAATAGAGTTTCTAAGGTGTTCATCCGATAAAAACTCTAGGTCCGTCCATTTACTGTAAGTACCTCACCCATACCAGCTCGCCCGTGAAAAGTTCAATCTGCGGGGTTTGTAAACAAGCGCATGGAGCTCGATAAGTCCCAACTTGCATATAGTCCTCTTTTAAGCCTAGATCCTGGCATCCAAGGCATCACTATCCTGGGCTTGTCTCCTCTTTCAAAGGGTCAGACCTCCTCAGGCAGTGGAGCCCCATTGCTCAACTTATTGGCGCCCTTCTGATCCTCCATGTCTAACCACAGATACTTCTGATCCTCCATGTCTAACCACAGCTGTATGCACGTTTCTACCCTGAAGAGATGTGAGGCTAAGGTGCGCTGATGCGGGCAGGGCCGGATTGACCTACCAGGATACCAGGAGATTTCCCGGTGGGCTGCAGCAGCTGGGGCTGGAAAGCTACAATTTAAAGGGGTGATTAATGGATGCAATTTGGTTGTAGGGTGCCTATATAACAACAATCTGACATTTTTATTTAATGCAAAGTATTAATATTGTATTCTGAAAAACATATTGGGGAAGAAGATTCCCAGTAATTCCCTTAAAAAAAATGGGGCATGTGCTTTCTACCAACTCAACAGAAAATAGTTCTGGTCTTCATATTTTTCCAGGGCTGCATTTTATTCCCAGTCCGGCCCTGGATGCGGGGTAACCTTAGAGCTGGTCATCGTCTCATAGGCCCTCAAATTAATAAGAGTCTTCCGGTCCTGATCGCCACATGGGGAAAGCTGTGGCATGTCTCGTGGAGCTGAGGGGGGTATATGCCCTGCTAATGGTGCTGTCCCAGAACTCTGGTTTTGCATTAGATTATAGTCTGTCGGTCGATGTCGGTCTGCTACTGATAGGACTATTCGCAAGCTCTCTTGCAGATCATGGAAGTGTTGGGTTATCAGTGACTGGACCCTTCGCTCCCAAACGTCCACAGCCTCCATTAAATCTGATTGCTGATGTTCCATTTAGAGAAATATCAAGTGTTGTATATTAAAAATACCTGCTTTACCTGGCAAACCAGGGGGGGGGGGTTTAAAGATGTTGCGTTGAGGCTGATGCCTCAGTTGGTTAACAGTTAAGTATCGGTGCCACAAATAATGCGATCTTCTCAATATCCACATATATCTGACTGGTAGTGTTTCATAGAGCTACTGTAGAATAGTAGTAGTCTGGGTTTTTGATATATGTTCAGATAGTTGGAAAATTATTGGTGGGTTATCAGGAGCTCCTATTTTTGCTGCTAGACATGGCCACTGTCCGCCCCCAGTTGAGACCTTTTCAGTGGAGCTAAAAGATTCATTTTGTTCCAATGTCACTTTTATCATACTCACTGTTCCAGACTGTATCCTGCATTCAGGAAAGCATGAGTGTATCCAGGAGAGAAAAAGCACCTCCACTCCTCCAGGTTTACTGACAACACCTGTGAGGGGGCTCTGGGGTGATTTGGAAGACTGGTCATTGGCTGCAGATTGACAACAGGATATGTCCTTAAGAAATAAGGGCTGCTATGGCTCTTACTCTATTCCCCTTGATGGATCAGCCCCCTTGATTCTTTATGCTCAGCCAATCACAAAAAATCTTTTTTCTCCTTTCTTGTTTGCTTTGTTTATGAAAATGTAGTTTCAATCCTTTATTGTAGTAACTTTCAGGGAATAGCTCCCCTTCCTCAGACCCAAAAACATTACCGCAATAAAGGATTCAAACTTTTACAATTTGTTTATTCCAGTGAGTGCCGTCTGTTGCATAATATTTATCTATCTATCTATAAATATATATATGTGTGTGTGAACATGAGTATGGATGGATAGATATTTTATTTCATAAAGATTATCGGCTAGATTACGAGTTTTGCGTTATGAGTGAAAAAGCAGCGTTATGGCTCTTTTTCCCTACCGCTGGTATTAAGAGTCTTTCAGGTATATATGTACCGCACACTTTTTTGGCCGTAACGCAAAGTAACTACCGCAGCTTTCAAAAAGTCCTTTTTCAATGGGACTTCCACAGCGCCGGTATTACGAGTTTGCCTGGGAGGCCAAAAAGTGAGCGGTACAGCCTATACCGTCAAGATCCGTACCATAAACTGAAAGTCAGTAGTTATGGTTTTTACGCTACAAAGCTGTAACATAAAACTCATAACTAAAGTGTTACAAAGTACACTAACACCCATAAACTACCGATTAACCCCTTAACCGAGGCCCTTCCGCATTGCAAATACTAAAATAAACGTATTAACCCCTAATCTGCCGCTATGGACATCGCCACCACTATAATAAACATATTAACCCCTAAACCGCCACACTCCTGCATCGCAAACACTAGTTAAATATTATTAACCCCTAATCTGATGTCCCTAACATCGCCGCAACCTACATTACTGTTGTTAACCCCTAATCTGCTGCCCCCAAAATCGCCGCCACTATACTAAAGTTATTAACCCCTAAACCTAACCCTAAGTCTAACCCTAACACCCACTAACTTTAATATAATTTAAAAAAATCTAATTAAAAATTACTATCATTAACTAAATAATTCCCATTTAAAACTAAATACTTACCTGTAAAATAAACCCTAAGCTAGCTACAATATAACTAATAGTTACATTGTAGCTATCTTAGGTTTTATTTTTATTTCACAGGCAAGTTTGTATTTATTTTAACTAGGTAGAATAGTTAGTAAATAGTTATTAACTATTTACTAGCTACCCAGTTAAAATAAATACAAATTTACCTATAAAATAAAACCTAACCTGTCTTACACTAACATCTAACCTTACGCTACAATTAAATAAATAACATTAATTAAATACAATTAACTAAATTACAAAAAACAAACACTAAGTTACAAAAACAAACAAACACTAAATTACACGAAATAAAAAAGAAATTATCAAATATTTAAACTAATTAAACCTAATCTAATAACCCTATCAAAATAAAAAAAAAAAAAACAAAATAAAAAAAAACCCTAGCCGAAACTAAACTACTAATAGCCCTTAAAAGGGCCTTTTGCGGGGCATTGCCCCAAAGTAATCAGCTCTTTTACCTGTAACAAAAAATACAAACAACCCCCCAACAGTAAAACCCACCACCCACACAACCAAACCCCCCAAATAAAATCCTATCTAAAAAACCTAAGCTCCCCATTGCCCTGAAAAGGGCATTTGAATGAGCATTGCCCTTAAAAGGGCATTTAGCTTTTTTTCAGCCCAAACCCTAAGCTATAAACAAAACCCACCCAATAAACTTTTAAAAAAAACCTAACACTAACCCCCGAAGATCCACTTACAGTTTTTGAAGACCGGACATCCATCCTCAATGAAGCCGGGATAAGTCTTCATCCAAGCGGCAAGAAGTCCTCAACGAAGCCGGGAGAAGTCTTCATCCAAGCGGCAAGAAGTGGTCCTCCAAGCGGGCAGAAGTCTTTATCCAGACAGCATCTTCTATCTTCATCCTTCCGATGGGGAGCAACTCCATTTTCAAGACATCCGGCGGAGAGCATCCTCTTCTTTTGACGGCTAGTGAAGAATGAAGGTTCCTTTATGGGACGTCATCCAAGATGGCGTCCCTTGAATTCCGATTGACTGATAGGTTTTATTTTACAGGTACATTTGTATTTATTTTAACTAGATAGTAAATAGTTAATAACTATTTAGTAACTGGTCTACCTAGTTAAAATAAATACAAACTTGCCTGTGAAATAAAAATAAAACCAAAGATAGCTAAAATGTAACTATTAGTTATATTGTAGCTAACTTAGGGTTTATTTTACAGGTAAGTATTTAGTTTTAAATAGGAATTATTTAGTTAATGATAATAATTTTTATTGAGATTTATTTTTTTTATTTTTTTCCAACAAGCTTTATTGTTAACAAAAAGAGGAAGAGTACAATGTTTACAAAAGCTGTTGCAACAATCCGGCTTGAAATAGGACATGTGGTTATCAGAAACAAAATAAGCAAACAATAAAGCTGGAACTGTCCTTATGTTCAAATCTCAAAAGTCCATGTTATTGTAAACGATTACGTTTTTTCAACAAATCCAAAAGCTTGCTGGTGTTTTCAGTTTTATCAAAACAACAATACAATACAGTAAACTTCGCCACGCAGCGTGAGACACTTATAACAACGGTTATTTAAATAGATGACCATCAGTGTATGTGGGGAGGTCTACCCAATAGGGCAGCCATCTAAAAGGTGTAAAATACAGAATGCTAGTTTGTATACATTACACCACAATATGTCACAACAGGGTAGATTTATTTTGCGTTACAGAATCATATAGTAGACCATCTCATGAGTTAATAAACATCTACCTTGTTTTAGCAGCTTTTATCCTGTGAATTGTTTGCATGAAGCGTAGGTGTAATGTAACGTAGGGCTCTAGTGGGTCCCCTGCCTTTGTAGGTGTGAAGGCATATATCATGCTTGCATTTGGAGGGGGATTATACCAGTACTATGGGTTGGGGTGATGTCTCAAGACCAGGGCGGATATATGTTTCCCAGTGAAATAGCATAGAGCAATAAAAATCAAGCTGCTTGCAGCCTCTCCAACAGAGGGGATCAGTTTGTGGATAGATCTTAGCTAACCTGCTGGGATATAAATACCACCTTCCCAGCAATTTCATGTTGGTCTCTGTAATACTCATTGAAGAGGGCGCCTTACCCATTTGCTGAAATATGGTGTCCCAAGTCTCTAAAGGGATAGCCTGGCCCAGCTCGGCTTCCCAAGCTATAGTGTATGGCGGGAGGCTTTTAGAGTGTACGGCAGTTAGAATTTTATAGATTGCGGAAAGTGTGCCTCTCGACGCCTGTGGGGACCAACATAGCGTCTCAAAAGGGGTTAGACTACGCACTAGGTGGGGTTTATTCCTATGGCTGGAAAGGAAATGAGAGAGTTGCAAGTATTCTAGCCACCTGGCGAAAAAGGGGATATTTTTATCAACTAACGCAGCTTTGGATATAATAGCCCCACTCTCTGTGACTAGGTAGCAGGGTAGGCCTGCTTAGATGGTATATAAATTTCCTGTCCAAAAATGTCTCAGAGGAGGGAAATCATTGTTATGAAGTAAGGGAGTTAACGGAGAGGGGATTGACGAGATGCCCTTCTGGTTACTAGCAAAGCGATCCCATGTGAGGAGTGTAGCGGATACTAGCGTAGGAGTGAGTGATGGTGTGTTCCTGTGGTGCTTAGAGGTCCAGCAAAGTGACCCCAAACTTTTAGTACCCACTAGATCATGTTCAAGTTTCACCCATTCCTTATCCTTAGCATTTTTGCACCAATCAACTATTCTAGTCAACTGCGCCTCCTGATGATAAAACAAAAGATTGGGTACTCCCAGACCTCCTCTATCCCTATTTCTAGGAGTGTGGACTTAGCCATTCTAGTATTTTTATGCGCCCAGATAAAATCATTTACAAGCGCCTGTGCAGTGCATATATATGGGGGGGGGGAGTTGGATAGGGACAGTCTGAAACAGATAGAGGAAGCGGGGCAAAATGCTCATCTTAAAAGCTTGTATCCTCCCTAACCAGGAAAGACATTTGCTCCGCCAGGCCAACAGGTCCGTTCTAACGGTATTAAGAAGGTTCTGGTAGTTCATATGGAATAGGGAATCTCTGGAAAGCGACATTTGTATCCCCAAATACTTTATGGAATCTTGTTTTAATGTGAAGTGGAATTGTGAGGTGATCCGGTTAGCCATTTGCCCAGGAATCCCGACCCCCAAAAATTCAGATTTTGACATATTTATTTTGAAATTAGATAGGTTACTGTACTTCTCAATAACCGACATTAATGCAGTAAGAGACTGCAGGGGGGAAGTAAATGAAATAAAACATCATCAGCATAAAGTGTTGCTTTATATTGTGTGTCTGCAATTTGAATGCCATGTATTTTGTCATCTTCCCTAACATTAGTAGCTAACACTTCCATTGCTAAAATGAAAAGTAGAGGGGAAAGGGGACAGCCCTGCCTTGTTCCGTTTAGTATGGGGAGGGGATCCGACAAAGGAGTCGTTTAATTTAATGCGGGCTTTCGGAGTGTTATAAAGAGCAAATATTTTCCCTACCAGGTTCTCCCCCATGCCAAACCTCATTAGCGTAGATCTCAAGAATAGCCAATC
Source organism: Bombina bombina (assembly GCF_027579735.1). Lineage (NCBI taxonomy): Eukaryota > Metazoa > Chordata > Amphibia > Anura > Bombinatoridae > Bombina > Bombina bombina. Next base: position 616,934,254 of record NC_069505.1, on the reverse strand, counting down.
CAGCCTATCGAAAGCCTTCTCTGCATCGATGGCCAAAAAAATGGAGGGTATATCATGAGTTTGAGAATACTCAAGCAAGTTAAGAACCTTGAGAGTATTATCACGTGCCTCTCTATTAGGCACAAAGCCTACTTGGTTTAGATGTATTAGTTGCAGCAAGAACTTATTGAGTCTGGAGGCAATGAGTTTCGCATATAGTTTGACGTCAACATTTAATAATGATATAGGACGAAAATTGGAAGGGGTGTCAGAGGACTTGCCGTGTTTAGGGATTACAGCAATATGGGCTTCAAGCATGGTGGGGAGAAAGGGATGTTCCTGATCAGCAATATTAAATATAGAACATAAATGGGGGAGGAGGAACGATGCAAATTTCTTATAGTATGAAACGGTAAAACCGTCAGGGCCTGGGCTTTTGCCTGTGGGGAGTTGTTTAAGGGCAGCTAGGATTTCCATTGCCGAGAAGGGGGCCTCTAGTTCCTCCGCCTGCGCGGAGGTGAGTTGGGGCAGGGGCGTATTCAACAAGTATGCTTTAATGGTGCTTTCTCTGTCACCAGGTGGGACGGGCTTCGGTAAATTGTATAATTTAGAGTAATATGTTAAAAATTGGGAAAGGATTTCAGGCGTAGTATTCACCTTCTGTTGTGTAGGGGTTCGTATTTCATGTATAAAGGATTTCAGTTTTTTCAGTTTAAGGGAGCGTGCAAGAAGCTTGCCAGCTCGGTTGCTTTCAAAGTAGAATTTTTGTTTAGTTTTTAGGGCCAGAGTGTTAGCTTCATTTATTAATTGGTCATGTACCGTCTTTCTGGCCTTGTCCAGATCTGCGAGAATTTGAGAGGAGGTGGGATCGCGCTTATGCTCGTATTCTAGCCTAGAAAGCAATTCAGTGGAAGCTTTATACCGTGATCGCGCTTTCTGTCTAACCTGGGCTTGGTATTTAATGAATTCCCCTCTAATAAAGCATGTATGTGCCTCCCACACAATAAAGGGGTCTGTTTCAGGTAGGGAGATAAATTGAAAGTATTCGGGGAGGAGTTTCTCTATCTTGTCTTTGAAATCAGGGAAATTTAATAAGCTTTCATCTAACTTCCATAGAAAAGTGGTTTTTGGTACAGAGGGCCACTGAAGCTGCATGAGAACTGCAGAATGGTCTGACCATACTGTGTGGGAGAGTCTAGAAGACAAAACATTAGTTAAACCGTTTTGGTTTGTGAGGTGGTAGTCAATTCTGCTATAAGACCGGTGTGGGGCTGAAAAAAAAGTGTGATCCCTAGAGTTATACAACTGAGGAAAGAAAGGAAGACACCAATGACTGATACAAGTTTGCACTTAGCTGAACCAGCGCCTCCAGCTAGCACACCTGATTATACATATTAACCCTTAATCTGTCCCCCCCTAAACCGACGCAACTAAATAAAGTTATTAACCCCTAAACCACCGCTCCCGGACACCACCGCAACTATAATAAATGTATTAACCCCTAAACTGCCGCTCCCGGACCCCGCCGCCACCTATATTAAACTTATTAACCCCTAATCTGCCCCCCTACACCGTCTCCACCTATAATACATTTATTAACCCCTATCTTGCCCCCCCTACACCGCCGCAACCTATATTAAACTTATTAACCCCTATCCTGCCCCCCCTACACCGCTGCAACCTATATTAAATTTATTAACCCCTAAACCTAAGTCTAACCCTAACATCCCCCTAACTTAAATATTAATTAAATAAATCTAAATATTATAACTCTTATTAACTAAATTAATCCTATTTAAAACTAAATACTTACCTTTAAAATAAACCCTAATATAGCTACAATATAAATAATAATTTGATTGTAGCTATCATAGGATTTATTTTTATTTTACAGGCAAATTTCAATTTATTTTGACTAGGTACAATAGCTATTAAATAGTTATTAACTATTTAATAGCTACCTAGTTAAAATAAAGAGAAATTAACCAGTAAAATAAAAACTAACCTAAGTTACAATTACACCTAACACTACACCATAAATTATTCCTATTTATTATTATTTATTATTATTCCAATATTAATAATTACATTGTAGCTATTTTAGGATTTATATTTATTTTACAGGTAACTTTGTATTTATTTTAGCTAGTTAGAATAGTTATTAAATAGTTATTAACTATTTAATAACTACCTAGCTAAAAGAAATACAAAATTACCTGTAAAATAAATCCTAACCTAAGTTACAATTAAACCTAACACTACACTATCATTAAATTAATTAAATAAATTACCTACAAATAACTACAATTAAATACAATTAAATAAACTAACTAAAGTACAAAAAAAAGCTAAGTTACAAAAAATCAAACATTTCAAAAGTATTACAACAATTTTAAGCTACTTACACCTAATCTAAGCCCCCTAATAAAATATCAAAGCCCCCCAAAATAAAAAAATGCCCTACCCTATTCTACATTAAAAAGTTAACAGCTCTATTACCTTACCAGCCCTTAAAAGGGCCTTTTGCGGGGCATGCCCCAAAGAAAACAGCTCTTTTGCCTGTAAAATAAAAATACAACCCCCCCCAACATTAAAATCCACCACCCACATACCCCTACTGTAACCCAAACCCCCCTTAAATAAACCTAACACTACCCCCCTGAAGATCATCCTACCTTTAGCCGTCTTCAGCCAGCCGACCACCAATGGAACCGAAGAGGAGATCCGGAGCGGCAGAAGTCATTATCCAAGGGGCGCTGAAGAAGTCTTCCATCCGATTGAAGTCATCATCCAGGCGGCGTCTTCAATCTTCATCCATCCGGAGCAGAGCGGAGCCATCTTCAGACGAGCCTACGCGGAGCCATCTTCTTCCACCGACGACTGAACGACGAATGACGGTTCCTTTAAGTGACGTCATCCAAGATGGCGTCCCTCGAATTCCGATTGGCTGATAGAATCCTATCAGCCAATCGGAATTAAGGTAGGAAAAATTTGATTGGCTGATCCAATCAGCCAATCAGATTGAGCTTGCATTCTATTGGCTGATCGGGACAGCCAATAGAATGCGAGCTCAATCTGATTGGCTGATTGGATCAGCCAATCGGATTGAACTTAATTCCGATTGGCTGATAGAATCCTATCAGCCAATCGGAATTCGAGGGACGCCATCTTGGATGACGTCACTTAAAGGAACCGTCATTCGTCGTTCAGTCGTCGGTGGAAGAAGATGGCTCCGCGTAGGCTTGTCTGAAGATGGCTCCGCTCCGCTCCAGATGGATGAAGATTGAAGACGCCGCCTGGATGATGACTTCAATCGGATGGAAGACTTCTTCAGCGCCCCTTGGATGATGACTTCTGCCGCTCAGGATCTCCTCTTTGGTTCCATCGGTGGTCGGCTGGCTGAAGACGGCTAAAGGTAGGATGATCTTCAGGGGGGTAGTGTTAGGTTTATTTAAGGGGGGTTTGGGTTAGATTAGGGGTGTGTGGGTGGTGGGTTTTAATGTTGGGGGGGTTGTATTTTTATTTTACAGGCAAAAGAGCTGTTTTCTTTGCGGCATGCCCCGCAAAAGGCTCTTTTAAGGGCTGGTAAGGTAATTGAGCTGTTAACTTTTTAATGTAGAATAGGGTAGGGCATTTTTTTTATTTTGGGGGGCTTTGTTATTTTATTAGGGGGCTTAGATTAGGTGTAAGTAGATTAAAATTGTTGTAATATTTTTGAAATGTTTGTAACTTATTTTTTTTATTTTTTGTAACTTAGCTTTTTTTTTTGTACTTTAGTTAGTTTATTTAATTGTATTTAATTGTAGTTATTTGTAGGTAATTTATTTAATTAATTTAATGATAGTGTAGTGTTAGGTTTAATTATAACTTAGGTTAGGATTTATTTTACAAGTAATTTTGTATTTCTTTTAGCTAGGTAGTTATTAAATAGTTAATAACTATTTAATAACTTTTCTAACTAGCTAAAATAAATACAAAGTTACCTGTAAAATAAATATAAATCCTAAAATAGCTACAATGTAATTATTAATTACATTGTAGCTATCTTAGGGTTTATATTACAGGTAAGTATTTAGTTTTAAATAGGAATAATTTATTTAAGTATAGTGTAGTGTTAGGTGTAATTGTAACTTAGGTTAGTTTTTATTTTACAGGTTAATTTCTCTTTATTTTAACTAGGTAGCTATTAAATAGTTAATAACTATTTATTAGCTATTGTACCTAGTTAAAATAAATTGAAATTTGCCTGTAAAATAAAAATAAATCCTAAGATAGCTACAATCAAATTATTATTTATATTGTAGCTATATTAGGGTTTATTTTAAAGGTAAGTATTTGGTTTTAAATAGGAATAATTAATTTAATAAGAGTTAAATTTATTTAGATGTATTTAATTAATATTTAAGTTAGGGGGTGTTAGGGTTAGGGTTAGACTTAGGTTTAGGGGTTAATAATTTTATTATAGTGGCGGCGGTGTAGGGGGGGCAGGATAGGGGTTAATAAAAGTATTATAGGTGGCGACGGTGTAGGGGGGCAGGATAGGGGTTAATAAGTTTAATATAGGTGGTGGCGGGGTCCGGGGGCGGTGGTTTAGGGGTTAAACAATTTATTTAGTTGCGGCGGGGTCCGGGATCGGCAGGATAGGGGTTAATAAATGTATTATAGGTGGCGGCGGTATAGGGGGGGCAGGATAGGGGTTACTAGGTATAATGTAGGTGGCGGTGGGCTCCGGGAGCGGTGGTTTAGGGGTTAATACATTTATTATAGTTGCGGCGGTGTCCGGGAGCGGCGGTTTAGTGGTTAATAACTTTATTTAGTTTCAGGGGGCTCCGGGGGCGCCGGTATAGGGGGTAGAACAGTATAGTTAGTGTGGGTGCTTAGAGACAGCTTGTCAATAAAGCTGTCAAAAGCCGAAGAGAAGCGAGATCGGATGAGTGATAACTATCACAATCCGCTGCTCATCGCCCCGTACTTGGTGCGTGGCTTTTTGACAGATTTATTGATAACTTTGGCGAGATTTTTCAGGTCCGCGGCGGCGATGGTAGGCGAGCTTATGCGGGCGTATTGGGCCGGCGAAGGCAGGTAAATAGACACGTTGATAACTAGAGGCCAAAGTCTCTAATGACATATTGTGGAGCAGTTCGTCGCCTAAGATCGTAATACCGTTTTTGGTTAAATTGAGATGATTCGATATTCTGTTTTAGGAACCTGAACTGTTGTAGTAATGAATTAGTAAATTTATTCACCGTAGGGGAATCAGTTTTGACTGGTGAAGTGGGAAAAGTGGTTGGATGAAATCCAAAATTGGCAAAAAAGGGGGTCATCCGTGTGGATGAATTTACTGAATTATTGTAGGCAATCTCTGCCATAGTTAGGTATGATGCCCACTCTTTCTGTTGGTAGGAACAATAGCTGCGTATATATTGTTCCAGCCATTGGTTGAGACGTTCAGCCTGACCATTGGTTTGTGGATGAAATGCTGTTGTATAACGCTGGTCTATTTGTAAACTTGAACATAAAGCAACAGAAACATCTTCAGGCTTGAAACAGATGATCAAAGAATCCCAAACTAAGCATTTGGTCGATATGTATATATTCTGGCTTGGGATCCTTTCTGGATAGTGCATCGGCCTTTCCGTTCTTGCTAGCAGGATGATAAATGATATGGTAATTGAAACGAGTAAAGAAAAAGCTCCAGCGAACCTGACGGAATGAGAGTGTCTTACTGGTCTTTAGAAATTCCAGATTTTTATGATCTGTTAAGATGATGATAGGTAGTTGAGTACCTTCTAGGAGATGTCTCCAATGTTCTAAGGCTTTTTTGATTGCTAACAACTCCTTCTCCCCTATAGGGTAGTTAATTTCAGCAGGAAGCAATACCCTAGAATAAAGTGCAATTGGGTGTAGAGGTTTCGACATAGAGGTTTTTGAGACAATACTGCACCCACAGCATACTCTGAGGAGTCCACTTCCAACGTATATTGTAAGTTCGGATCTGGAAGTTTAAGTATCGGTGCTGAGGTGAATCTTAGCTTTAAGGAATTGAAAGAGGCTATGGCCTCTGGATTCCAACGGAAAGACTGTTTGGTACTAGTAAGCTGAGTTAAGGGCCGTGCGATTTTAGAAAAGTCTTTAATGAATTTTCTATAATAATTACAAAATCCTAAAAATCATTGTAACTCTTTCCTTGTGGTGGGTAGTGGCCAATCTTTGACGGAGTCTACCTTCTCTGTCTGCATACTGATTCCATTGGGACTGATATTATACCCCAAGAAGGATATTTCCTGTGTGTGAAACTGACACTTCTCAGGTTTCGCATAGAGATGATGTACTCATGATCCTTGGGTGTTTTCGAGTAAATAAGGATGTCATCCAAATAGATAACTAAACACACATCCAAAAGGTCTCTGAAAATATCGTTGATGAAGTGTTGAAACGTTGCGGGCGCATTACACAGCCCAAATGGCATGACTAGGTACTCAAATAAGCTGTACCTAGTCCTAAATGCCGTTAGCCACTCATCCCCCTCTCTGATCCATATCAAATTATATGCTCCTCTTAGATCTAATTTGGTAAACATATGGGCTCCTTGAAGACGTTCTATGAGCTCAGGGATCAGTGGTAAGGGGTAACGGTTTTTGATGGTTCTTTTGTTTAGCTCACGGTAGTCAATTATGGGCCGTAAAGATTTATTTTTTGTTGGTAACAAAAAATAGGGCAGCCCCTGCTGGCAAAGTGGAGGGTCTAATGAATCCCTTTCTGAGATTTTCTTCTAGATAAGACTTTAAGTGTCTCAATTCTAGCTGGTTCAGTGGATAAAGGTGTCCAAAAGGTATAGTTGATCCAGGTTGTATCTCAATGGGGCAGTTGTAGACTCGGTAAGGAGGAAGTGTTTCCGCCTCTTCTTTGCTGAACACATCAGCAAAATCCTGGTATTCAGAGGGAAGCTCAAAACTAGCCTCAGCTACCTGTAGTATAGGTAGTTGGGGAAAACATGTGTGAGTGCAATAAGATGAATTAAGGGTTACTTCATGTGTCTTCCAATTAATACTAGGTTGATGTTTATGAAGCCAAGCAATGCCTAAAACCACAGGGAAAAGTGGAGAGGGTAACACATCAAATTCTATATACTCAGTGTGTCCTAAAGCAGTGGTTACTAGAAGTGGTACAGTGTGATGTGTAATTGGACCTGTTGGTATAGAGGAACCATCAATGACACGCACAAACACAGGGTCATGCTTCAACACAACAGGAATTTTATTGCTATTTACAAGGGTATTAGTGATGAAATTTCCATATGCGCCAGAGTCCAGTATGGCTTCAGTGTGGATATTGGTTTGGTCCCACTGTAAACATAAGGGGAGAGTACAGTAAGTAGGTTTGCCAGCATTAGTTTGTAAAGAAAGTATATCAAAAGACTTACTGCGCTTTGATCTGAGTAAGGTTGGGCAGTCTTTGACACTGTGGGATGGGTTGGCGCAGTACATGCACAACTGGTTCACCCTACGTCGATTTCGTTCTTCTGCAGTAAGAGGTCCTCTGGCTAAGCCAATTTCCATAGGCTCAGGTGTAGGTCTTATTGGAACAGTGGAGTGACTGGTGGAGTGACTGGTAGAAGTATAAGACCTTTGGGTAGGTTCATTCCGTTCACTACGTCTCTCACGTAGTCTGCGATCGATCTGGATAGCTACTTTCATCAATGAGTCCAAGGTCTTGGGGAGTTCAGATCTAGCCAACTCATCTTTAACTTGGTCTGATAGTCCCAATCTAAACTGGTTTTTAAGAGCTATCTGATTCCATTCTGAGTCGATTGCGTACTGTTTAAAGTTTGTTATGTAGTCCTCTATGGCTCGCTTGCCTTGTTTAAGGCTTCGCATGGAGGCTTCAGCAGTAGCTTGTAGATTGATATCAGAGTACAATTCATCCATTGCGTTAAGGAAAACTGATAATGAACCAAGAATTGGATCATCATGCTCAAAGAATGAGTCCGCCCATACTCTGGGTTCTCCTTTCATGAAAGAAATAAGGGTTAATACCTTAAGCCTCTCAGTGCTGTAAGTCTTTGGCTTTAGATTAAACAAAAGTAAACAAGCATTTTTAAAATGCCGATACATCTTCCTGTTGCCTGTAAAAGGTTCTGGTAAACAGACTGTGGGTTCTGGTATAGCTTCAGGTACCTGTTGTTTTTGTGACATGGAATCCCTGATTATCTTTCTTAGGGATTGATTTTCCAACTCCAGATCTCTTAAGGCTTGTCCCATCTGGTCTACTCTCTGTGACAGGTTGTACACCACCTGGGGTAAATCTGCTGGATCCATCATGAATAATTTAGGCTTAGTAATATATAATGAATTGTTTTAAACTTAAGGGATCACAGCTGCAGATTCATCAAAACTATTAAACAACAATTCTTGTAATTGTTTTTTAGATCAACTCAATATATATATATAGATTTGTATCACATACACTCACAACCTATTACTGACAAGAATAGGTAGATTATATGTAAGTGACTTTAGTATGAGTTATAAAGTATCAGTGCTCCTGTGACTTTAAGAAACAGAAACAATTGTAAGCATGAGAGAAATTTGAGGAAGAACAATCAGGTTGAATAAACAACTTTATCAGATAGAGATCATATACAAACTATCTTCCTTTTGATTAGAGAGTTTGCAATTCTTAGTACAATATAGACAGTCAGGTAAGTAAATGGTTTTACCATTATTCAGCAGCGTTACAGTGTGTGGGCTTGTCACACAGACACTCGGCTTGCAGGAGATCAGCTGTTTGCAGCGAAGATGATTGCGGTTTACTTGTGTGCAGAGTTCTGGAGGTGAGAAGCACAGCTGCTGTGAACAGCCAGAGAGATGTTGCAGAGAGGGGAGGAGTTTTCGTCCGGTATGAAATCTGACTGACAACCTGTGAAATAGTGCAGGAACAGTTTGTTTCAATAAGAAATCCGATAACAAGCAGATGGATTACTTACAAGCTAGTTGGTAAGTCCTGAGAGTTGTTATTTAGAAACAAGCTGAATGTGCTTCTGTCATGAGCCAAAAGATATGAGCAGTTGGTAAACTGTTACAATCAAGTTTAGAAGGAGCGCTGAGACAGTCCCAAAAGTTAAGGTCTCACAATGTTGAAAAGGCATAAACTGCAGGAATAACAGAATGCCAGGCGCTTAGGAATTGTTAGTCAGGATACACCTGTGGAATACGAAAAATTACTTTTTTTACCAAAAATTACCATATTTTTGAAGAAACAACACTAGTTGATTTGTGTGATATTCTGCAGAATGTAAAGACTGAGCTAGTACCAAGATATTGTCCAAATAAGGAAACACCGCAATACCCCGCTCTCTGATTACAGAGAGTAGGGCACCCAGAACCTTTGAAAAGATTTTTGGAGCTGTTGCTAGGCCAAATGGAAGAGCAACAAATTGGTAATGCTTGTCTAGAAAAGAGAATCTCAGAACTGATAATGTTCTGGATGAATCGGAATATGAAGGTATGCATCCTGCAAGTCTATTGTAGACATATAATGTCCTTGCTGAACAAAAGGCAGAATAGTCCTTATAGTCACCATCTTGAAAGTTGGTACTCTTACATAGCGATTCAAAATTTTCAGATCCAGAACTGGTCTGAATACATTTTTCCTTCTTTGGGACAATGAATAGATTTGAATAAAACCCCAGACCCTGTTCCTGAAAAGGAACCGGCATGATTACCCCTGAAGACTCCAGGGCCTCTAGTTATCAACGCGTCTACTTTACCTGCCTTCGCTGGCCCAATACGCCCGCCTAAGCTCGCCTACCATCGCCGCCGCGGACCTGTATACGTTCGCCAAAGTTATCAAAAAAGCTGTCAAAAAGCCGTGCACCAAGTACGGGGCGATGAGCAGCGGACTGTGAGAGTTATCACTAATCCGATCTCGCTGCTCTTCGGCTTTTTCCCAGCTTTATTGCTAGCCTGTCATTAAACACCCACACTAAACTACACTGTTCTACCCCCTATACCGGCGCCCCCGGAGCCCCCCGCAACTAAATAAAGTTATTAACCCCTAAAACGCCGCTCCTAGACCCCGCCGCAACTATAATAAATGTATTAACCCCTAAATCGCTGCTCCCGGACACCGCCGCCACCTACATTATACCTAGTAACCCCTATCCTGCCCCCCCTATACCGCAGCCACCTATAATAAAGTTATTAACCCCTATCCTGCGGATCCCGGACCTCGCCACAGCTAAATAAATAGTTTAACCCCTAAAACGCTGCTCCCGGACCCCGCCGCAACCTATATTAAACTTATTAACCCCTAATCTGCCCCCCTACACCGTCGCCACCTATAATAAATTTATTAACCCCTATCCTGCCCCCACTACACCGCCGCCACTGTAATAAAATTATTAACCCCTAAACCTAAGTCTAACACTAACCCTAACACCCCCCTAACTTAAATATTAATTAAATACATCTAAATAATATTTCTCTTATTAACTAAATTAATCCTATTTAAAACTAAATACCTTTAAAATAAACCCTAATATAGCTACAATATGAATAATAATTATATTGCAGCTATTTTAGGATTTATTTTTATTTTACAGACAACTTTCAATTTATTTTAACTAGGTAGAATAACTATTAAATAGTTATTAACTATTTAATAGCTACCTATCTAAAATAAAGAGAAATTTACCTGTAAAATAAAAACTAACCTAAGTTACAATTACACCTAACACTACACTATACTTAAATAAATTATTCCTATTTAAAACTAAATACTTACCTGTAAAATAAACACTAAGGCCTAGATTTGGAGTTTTGCGGCCAAAGGGGTGAGTTAGCTACGCGTGCTTTTTTCTGGCCGCACCTTTTAAATACCACTGGTATTTAGAGTTCACAGAATGGCTGCGTTAGGCTCCAAAAAGGGAGCGTAGAGCATAATTTACCGCCACTGCAACTCTCAATACCAGCGGTGCTTACGGACGCGGCCAGCTTCAAAAACGTGCTCGTGCACGATTCCCCCATAGAAAACAATGGGGCTGTTTGAGCTGAAAAAAAACCTAACACCTGCAAAAAAGCAGCGTTCAGCTCCTAACGCAGCCCCATTGTTTCCTATGGGGAAACACTTCCTACGTCTGCACCTAACACCCTAACATGTACCCCGAGTCTAAACACCCCTAACCTTACACTTATTAACCCCTAATCTGCCGACCCCGCTATCGCTGACCCCTGCATATTTTTTTAACCCCTAATCTGCCGCTCCGTACACCGCCGCAACCTACATTATACCTATGTACCCCTAATCTGCTGCCCCTAACACCGCCGACCCCTATATTATATTTATTAACCCCTAATCTGCCCCCCACAGCGTCGCCGCCAGCTACCTACAATAATTAACCCCTAATCTGCCGACCGGACCTCACCGCTACTATAATAAATGTATTAACCCCTAATCCGCCTCACTAACCTTATAATAAATAGTATGAACCCCTAATCTGCCCTCCCTAACATCACCGACACCTAACTTCAAGTATTAACCCCTAATCTGCCGACCGGACCTCGCCGCTACTCTAATAAATGTATTAACCCCTAAAGCTAAGTCTAACCCTAACACTAACACCCCCCCTAAATTAAATATAATTTAAATCTAACGGAATAAATTAAATCTTATTAAATAAATTATTCCTATTTAAAGCTAAATACTTACCTGTAAAATAAACCCTAATATAGCTACAATATAACGAATAATTATATTGTAGCTATTTTAGGATTTATATTTATTTTACAGGCAACGTTGTATTTATTTTAACCAGGTACAATAGCTATTAAATAGTTATTAACTATTTAATAGTTACCTAGTTAAAATAATTACAAAATTACCTGTAAAATAAATCCTAACCTAAGTTACAATTAAACCTAACACTACACTATCAATAAATTAATTAAATAAAATACCTACAATTATATACAATTAAACCTAACACTACACTATCAATAAATAAATTAAATAAAATACCTACAAATAAATACAATTAAATAAACTAACTAAAGTACAAAAAATAAAAAAGCTAAGTTACAAAAAATAAAAAATTAATTACAAACATAATAAAAATATTAATTTTTAACAATTAACAATTTTAAGCTAATTACACCTACTCTAAGCCCCCTAATAAAATAACAAAGCCCCCCAAAATAAAAAAATGCCCTACCCTATTCTAAAATTAAAATAGAAAAGCTCTTTTACCTTACCAGCCCTTAAAAGGGCCTTTTGCGGGGCATACCCCAAAGAATTCAGCTCTTTTGCCTGTAAAAAAAAACATACAATACCCCCCCCAACATTACAACCCACCACCCACATACCCCTAATCAAACCCCCCTTAAATAAACCTAACACTAAGCCCCTGAAGATCTTCCTACCTTGTCTTCACCATGCCAGGTATCACCGATCGCTCCAGGCTCCAAAGTCTTCATCCAAGCCCAAGCGGGGGCTGGAGATCCATCATCCGGCTGAAGAGGTCCATCATCGGGCTGAAGTCTTCATCCAAGCCCAAGCGGGGGCTGGAGATCCATCATCCTGCTGAAGTCTTCTATCAAGCGGCGGCTGAAGAGGTCCAGAAGAGGCTCCAAAGTCTTCATCCTATCCGGGTAGAATAGTAGATCCGGACCGGCAACCATCTTCTTCCAAGCGGTGACAATCGGCTCCATCTTGAAGACCTCCAGCGCGGATCCATCCTCTTCTTCCGACGTCCTAAGTCCGAATGAAGCTTCCTTTAAATGACGTCATCCAAGATGGCGTCCCTCGAATTCCGATTGGCTGATAGGATTCTATCAGCCAATCAGAATTAAGGTAGGGAAAATCTGATTGGCTGATTGAATCAGCCAATCAGATTGAGCTCGCATTCTATTGGCTGTTCTGATCAGCCAATAGAATGCAAGCTCAATCTGATTGGCTGATTGGATCAGCCAATCGGATTGAACTTGAATCTGATCAGATTTTCCCTACCTTAATTCCGATTGGCTGATAGAATCCTATCAGCCAATCGGAATTCGAGGGACGCCATCTTGGATGACGTCATTTAAAGGAAGCTTCATTCGGACTTAGGACGTCGGAAGAAGAGGATGGATCCGCGCCGGAGGTCTTCAAGATGGAGCCGCTTGTCACCGCTTGGAAGAAGATGGTTGCCGGTCCGGATCTACTCTTCTGCCCGGATAGGATGAAGACTTTGGAGCCTCTTCTGGACCTCTTCAGCCGCCGCTTGATAGAAGACTTCAGCCGGATGATGGATCTCCAGCCCCCGCTTGGGCTTGGATGAAGACTTCAGCGCGATGATGGACCTCTTCAGCCGGATGATGGATCTCCAGCCCCACTTGGGCTTGGATGAAGACTTTGGAGCCTGGAGCGATCGGTGATACCTGGCATGGTGAAGACAAGGTAGGAAGATCTTCAGGGGCTTAGTGTTAGGTTTATTTAAGGGGGGTTTGGGTTAGATTAGGGGTATGTGGGTGGTGGGTTGTAATGTTGGGGGGGGTATTGTATGTTTTTTTTTACAGGCAAAAGAGCTGAATTCTTTGGGGTATGCCCCGCAAAAGGCCCTTTTAAGGGCTGGTAAGGTAAAAGAGCTTTTCTATTTTAATTTTAGAATAGGGTAGGGCATTTTTTTTTATTTTGGGGGGCTTTGTTATTTTATTAGGGGGCTTAGAGTAGGTGTAATTAGCTTAAAATTGTTGTAATATTTTTATTATGTTTATAATTAATTTTTTTATTTTTTGTAACTTAGCTTTTTTTATTTTTTGTACTTTAGTTAGTTTATTTAATTGTATTTATTTGTATGTATTTTATTTAATTTATTTATTGATAGTGTAGTGTTAGGTTTAATTGTAACTTAGGTTAGGATTTATTTTACAGGTAATTTTGTAATTATTTTAACTAGATAACTATTAAATAGTTAATAACTATTTAATAGCTATTGTACCTGGTTAAAATAAATACAAAGTTGCCTGTAAAATAAATATAAATCCTAAAATAGCTACAATATAATTATTCGTTATATTGTAGCTATATTAGGGTTTATTTTACAGGTAAGTATTTAGCTTTAAATAGGAATAATTTATTTAATAAGAGTTAATTTATTTCGTTAGATTTAAATTATATTTAACTTAGGGGGGTGTTAGGGTTAGGGTTAGACTTAGCTTTAGGGGTTAATACATTTATTAGAGTAGCGGTGAGGTCCGGTCGGCAGATTAGGGGTTAATAATTGAAGTTAGGTGTCGGCGATGTTAGGGAGGGCAGATTAGGGGTTAATACTATTTCTTATAGGGTTATTGAGGCGGGAGTGAGGCAGATTAGGGGTTAATAACTTTATTATAGTAGCGGTGAGGTGCGGTCGGCAGATTAGGGGTTAATTATTGTAGGTAGCTGATGGTGACGTTGTGGGGGGCAGATTAGTGGTTAATAAATATAATATAGGGGTCGGCGGTGTTAGGGGCAGCAGATTAGGGGTACATAAGGATAACGTAGGTGGCGGCGCTGTGCGGTCGGCAGATTAGGGGTTAATAATTGTAGGTAGGTGGTGGTGACGTTGGGGGCGGCAGATTAGGGGTTAATAAATATAATATAGGGGTCAGCGGTGTTAGGGGCAACAGATTAGGGGTACATATGGATAATGTAGGTTGCGGCGGTGTACGGAGCGGCAGATTAGGGGTTAATAATAATATGCAGGGGTCAGCGATAGCGGGGGTGGCAGATTAGGGGTTAATAAGTGTAAGGCTAGGGGTGTTTAGACTCAGGGTACATGTTAGGGCTTTAGGTGCAGACTTAGAAAGTGTTTCCCCATAGGAAACAATGGGGCTGCGTTAGGAGCTGAACGCTGCTTTTTTGCAGGTGTTAGGTTTTTTTTCAGCTCAAACGGCCCCATTGTTTCCTATGGGGGAATCGTGCACGAGCACGTTTTTGAAGCTGGTCGCGTCCGTAAGCACCGCTGGTATTGAGAGTTGCAGTGGCGGTAAATTATGCTCTACGCTCCCTTTTTGGAGCCTAATGCAGCCATTCTGTGAACTCTAAATACCAGCGGTATTTAAAAGGTGCGGGGGAAAAAAAGCACGCGTAGCTAACGCACCCCTTCTAACACAAAACTCTAAATCTAGCCGTATAGAAATTGCTGGTAAAGGATACAATTTTTTAAACCTTGAAGAAGGAATAAAAAGACTACCTGGCTTATTCCATTCCTTAGAAATCATATCAGAAATAGCATCAGGAATAGTAAAAACCTCTGGAGTAACCACAGGCGGTTTAAAAAACAGCATTTAAACGCTTACTAGTCTTAATGTCAAGAGGACTAGCTTCCTCAATATCCAAAGTAATTAACACTTCTTTTAACAAAGAACGAATATACTCTATTTTAAACAAATAAGTAGATTTGTCAGTGTCAATATCTGAGGAAGGATCTTCTGAATCAGATAGATCCTCATCAGAGGAGGATAAATCATTATGTTGCCGGTCATTTGAAATTTCATCAACTTTATGAGAAGTTTTAAAAGACCTTTTACGTTTATTAGAAAGCGGAAATGCAGACAAAGCCTTCTGAATAGAATCAGTAACAAATTCTTTAAAACTCATAGGTATATCATGTACATACATTAGAAGTTGAAGGGACTGCAACTGGCAATGTACTATTACTGATGGATACATTCTCTGCATGTAAAAGTTTATCATGACAACTATTACAAATTACATTCGGAGATATAATTTCCACAATCTTACAACAAATGCACTTAGCTTTGGTAGAACCGATGTCAGGCAGCAACGTTCCAACAGATACTTCTGAGGCAGGATCAGATTGAGACATCTTGCAAAATATAAAAGAAAAAACAACATATAAAGAAAAATGATCAATTTCCTTATATGACAGTTTCAGGAATGGGAAAAAATGCAAACAGCATAGCCCTCTGACATAGAGAAAGGCAAGAGGCAAACAGCAATGGGGTATAAAACTAATGAAAAATGTGGCGGCAAGTATGACGCACAACGTAAGAGAAAATGTTTTGGCGCCAACAATATCCGGAAATGACACACTTGCGTCACTAACTATGCAACCGCGTGTAAGACTTCTGCGTCAACTACGACGCCAGAAGGGACGAACTTGCGTCAACGGACGTACTTTTCATGCCAAAAAAATTATTGCGCCAAGAATGACGCAATAAAGTCTAGCATTTGGTGCACCCGCGGGCCTAATGCTGCCCACAATTTGAAAGAGTAAAAAGTAGTACATTTGAAAAAAGACTAAACCCCAGGTAAGAAAAAAATATTTCTTAATATGTTTTATTTCCCAAATATGAAACTGACAGTCTGCACAAGGAAAAACAGGAACCTGACTCATGGCAAATATAAGTACAATACATATATTTAGAACTTTATATAAATGCATAAAGTGCCAGAACATAGCTGGGGTGTCTTAAGTAATAAAAAACATACTTACCAAAAAGACACCCATCCACATATAGCAGGTAGCCAAACCAGTACTGAAACAGTTATCAGTAGAGGTAATGGTATATGAGAGTATATCGTCGATCTGAAAAGGGAGGTAGGAGATGAATCTCTACGACCGATAACAGAGAACCTATGAAATAGACCCCCGTTAGGGAAATCATTGCATTCAATAGGTGATACTCCCTTCACATCCCTCTGACATTCACTGTACTCTGAGAGGAATCGGGCTTCAAAATGCTGAAGAAATCTTAGCACAAACTTACTTCACCACCTCCATAGGAGGCAAAGTTTGTAAAACTGAATTGTGGGTGTGGTGAGGGGTGTATTTATAGGCATTTTGAGGTTTGGGAAACTTTGCCCCTCCTGGTAGGATTGTATATCCCATACGTCACTAGCTCGTGGACTCTTGCCAATTACATGAAAGAAAGAAACATTTTGGGCTAGATTACAAGTGAGGCACAAAAAGTTTTGCGGTAGTGATATAGTTTTTCGCGAGCATTTTTCATTCTGCTGATATTACAAGTAGGGCAAAATCACCTTATAGGCTTCAATCCTTTCCGTGATCTCAGAGCTGTGGTTAACTGTTTTCCAAAACTAAAACACTTCAAAAATACATTACAAAGTACAGTTACACTCATATTAACACTGTCTAATAAAAATTATTTATAAAAAATATTGTACAAAACATTATAAGGGCTCAAAGATATGAAATTTCTGGCAGGCAAAGTGCTTTAACATTGAGACACATGCATATACAAGTCTAAAGATGTATTTGTTTGTATATATTTTTATATATGATAATATACCATAAGAAGAAAGGGCTATTGTTATTTAATACAAAGCTAAAGTGTGACACAGGTTGCACAAAAAAAACGGGTTTATCCCTAATACAGCGGTAGGTATACTCAGTGGAACAACCCACAGACAATACTGTACCCGTGTTGCATCAAACAGTATTCATGGATTATCACAAATTCATATATAAATCAATATACATTTCATAGGTGTTAAACCTTGGAGAGATAATAACAGCAGTCTCTGTTTAGAGGTGGATTATTAGTGCTGCTGTACGCCCAGACTTTATAATTTTCAAAGCTCCACTTAAAGAAATGTTCACCCAGCTATCAGAGCACATAGTGCAGCCGCACGCTCATGAATAGTGTCTGGGAATAAAAGCAGCTGATGATTCACTTACTGACTCAAATTTCTACGGATGCCATATTTCAAAACGTTCCTGCACTCAGGTCGATATTTATATCCTCAAGCAGCCAAATCCTGGTCCTGTAGTAGCCGAAATCAATATACTTTTGGGACTGTGAATCCTTGCAGATCCAGGGCTGTGTTTTGGCAAATTACTGTTATTGTGTTCAAGCAGATCCAAGCCACCACCAAACTTTAGCAAGACACGGGGAGCACGATACACACCTGACCGAGATGTACACAGACAGATTTGCCACTGCGGAATGATGATGCTTTTCACCCCTCCCCTTCTGAGTTGTCCTGGGGCTTCGTCAGATGCCGCTCTCTCTTTCCACCAAGGCTTATATAGCCCTGGGAACTTGGTTGCAGCATTAAGATTTTAAACAACAAGTTACACTATTGCTCACATAATGTAACAATATTTATATTGCCTACTACGATCATGGCATTAGCTGTGAAGACAAAAATGATTCACTATATACATTTTATTTACAGTGATGCCTCAAACTTAAAAAGTAGATACTAGTTTTAAACATATACAATTTTAATTCATGTCTAGTTGTTAAGAACCTTGATGGGCTCCTACACCTATGCTATCCAAAATTATTATTGGGTTCATAGTTGGAGGTATATATCCTGCAGATCAATAGTGTACTGTATTACAAAAAGCTAGCAAATTACATTTTTTCATTTAAAACCTGCTGGTGTCAGGTGTTCAGCAGATACATCCACCTTGACTCTTTTTGGAGACTTATTTTGTCTAAATTACTTCCCCTCCTTTTTGGTTTAACATGTTCAATGCCCACAACATATAGATCATCCTACTTAGACTCATGCGTGTCTGCAAAGTTTCTCCCTATGGGGCTGTCAATATTGGCTTTTTTAATATCATATTGATGTTCCCTCACTCTTTTTTTCAACTCTCTTGTTGTTTCTCCTACATAGAATAGGGAACACGAACCATATAGTAGGTAGACCACCCCTGTAGTATTGCAGTTAATCCATTGCCTAATTTTAAACACATGGTTTACATCGGTAAAGAAGGTCTTTGTTCTTACCATACTGCTGCAATACAGACATTTTCCACAAAGGTGGCTTCCCACCCTAGGCTGGCTTGCTGTCAACCAATTCTGTTTTGGAGATCCCTTTCAAATTCACTGTGTTTTAAACAGTTTGTGACGTGAGGCTGAGTGCTCTCCTGGCTGTAATCTGTGGGTATTCGGAAATAATTCCATCTAGGGAGTTATCTGCCTGCGAAATATGCCAATTCTTTTGCAGCATTGACCTGATTTTACCCCAATGATTGTTATATTTGGTAATTACCCTTACTGGATTTTCCTCACCCTTAGGTTGTTTTTTTAAGCAACAAATCCTGCCTAGAGATCTTTCGTGCTCTGGTCCATGCTCTCCTAATTTGCCTGTTCGAATATCCCCTATCCTTAAACCTTAGAGCCATACCCTCTGCGTTTCTTTCAAAGAATGCCTCCGTAGAACAGTTTCTCTTAAGCCTAAGAAACTGCCCTGTCAGAATGCCATGCTTTAACACTTGAGGATGATGGCTCTCAGCATGCAAAAGGCTATTTGTTTCCGTTGCCTACCTAAAGACCTTTGTGATCAGGCCTTTATTATGCATCCAAAAAGGATGCCTCCACATTGCTTATTTCGTATGTCAGGAAAATGTTCAGGGAATTCTGATTAAGAAGATGTACAAATGTCTTAACTTCTTCAATACTGCCATCCCACAGAATGAAGACATCCTCCACATATCTTAGCCAGAGTACCACATGTGCCTCCACCCACTCACTCAACTTGGTAAACACCTCTTGTTGTTCCCAGAATCCCAAATGTAGGCAGATATAGGTGGGGGCACATGTGGCACCCATGGCTGTCCCTCTTTGCTGATGGCATTGTTTCCCATCAAAGGGAAACATTTTGTCCTTTAATACAAATTCTAACAATCTGACAATAAAGTCTGTGTGTTTCTGAAAGCCTTCCACTCTTGTCTCCAAAAAGTGATTTGCAGCATTAAATCCAGCCTCATGGGGGATTGAGGAATAGAGGGACTCAATATCAAGGGTCACTAATAGTGTATCTTTCTTTACATTTATACTGTATAGCCTTTGTAAGACCTCGTTAGTATATCTGACATAGGATGGCATTGATGACAGAAATTGTCTTAAAAAGAAATCCAAATTATTACTCACATTCTCTGTAGGGCTTCCTATGCCAAAGATAATTTGTCTCCCTGGAGGTTTTTCCAGATTCTTATGCAACTTGGGTGTACAGTAAAATTTTGGGAGGATGGGTAATTGTTTGTACATAAACTGATGCTCTTTTAGGGATATTAGGCCTTCTCTGAGGCCATCATTTAGGATGAACAGGAGTTCATCACATGATCTATCATAGTCAATTCTATCAATGCAGCTGTATTGTTGGGGATCTCCTAGTTGCCTCATCAAAATAAGCGGTCTTATTCATGATGACAACATTCCCCTCTTTATCCGATAATTTTATGACTAAGTCATCACGCCTTTTTAATTCATGTAGGGCAGCTCTCTCTGATTAACTTAGATTGTCAACTACTACACCTGTGTTCTCTATCCTGCGTATGTCTTTCTCAACACATTTTACAAAGCTCTGTATTCTTGGAACAAGAGACAACTCTGGCATAAAATTAGATCTGTTAAGGAAGTTTGATCTCACCGGAAAACTGTTGTTTTCTACTTCTTTTACCTTAACCTTTTTAGTTAATAGAGAGACCAGTACTGCAAGTGTTTCTTTATCTGCAGCACTTTCAGGAGTGGACTCTCTATTTCTATGTTTATCTCTCCAGAGTTTTTTCAGGACAAGTTTGCGAGCAAACAGATTAATGTCCTTAGTAACCTCAAACTTATCCAAACCTAAGGAAGGACAGAAGGATAGTCCTTTGGATAAAACCTCAATATGTTCTTTATTAAGAGGAAAATATGACAGATTAACCAAAGTGAGTTGTTCCCCTGCAGGGTTCTTTCCTAAATTAGATCTAGCCTCTCCTGGTTCCTGGTCATCATTCGTGTGTAGTTCCAATTGCCCCTAAATCTCCTGTTCCTGCCTCTTCTCCCTCTTTCAAAATTAATATCTTCCCTGATGTTTCCTCTGCCATCCTCTCCTTGCCCTACACCTAAAGGGACCCCTGAGTCTATAATTGCCCTGATGTTTTGTGTATTGCGATCTAACTCACTGTCTGAGTTGTCTGTACCTGAGTCATAAGACCTTCTGACTGATGGTGGGTTACGATAGATATAAATCCTACCTTTCTTATAGTCATCCTGATCTCTCATCAGTTTCCTTCTCTTCCTAAACTTAATTTCACTGTGTATTTTTTCAATATTTTTTTGGATTTCTTTATTTTGCCTTTTAAAAACTGGGTCATTAGCAAACAAATTTACCTGTTCATCAGCCAATAGGATTGAGCTTGCATTCTATTTGCTGATTGGAACAGCCAATAGAATGCAATCTCAATCCTATTGGCTGATTGATCAGCCAAAAGGATTTTTTCACCTTTAATTCTGATTGGCTGATAGAATTCTATCAGCCAATTGGAACTCAAAGGACGCCATCTTTGATGACGTCACTTAAAGGAACCTTCATTCGAGAAGAGCCGCCAGAAGAGGATGCTCCATGCCGGATGTCTTGAAGATGGAGCCGCTCAGCGCCGGATGGATGAAGATAGAAGATGACGTCTGGATGAAGACTTCTGCCCATCTGGAGGACCTTGGTTTAGGGGTTAATAGGCAGTTTATGGGTGTTAGTGTACTTTTTAGCACTTTAGTTATGAGTTTTATGTTACAGCTTTGTAGCGTAAAACCCATAACTACTGACTTTCAGTTTACGGTATGGATCTTGATGGTATAGGCTGTACCGCTCACTTTTTGGCCTCCCAGGCAGACTCGTAATACCGGCACTATGAAAGTCCCGTTGAAAAAGGACTTTTGGAAAGCTGCAGTAGTTACATTTAGTGATGTCCCGAACGGTTTGCCCGCGAACGGTTCACGGCGAACATACGGTTAGATTTGGAGTTTTGTCGGTAACGACCCGAAAATCTAACGCCGGCTTTTTTCTGGCCGCACCATAAAAATAACTCTAGTATTGAGAGTCCACATAAAGGCTGCGTTAGGCTCCAAAAAAGGAGCGTAGAGCCTTTTTAACGCAGCTTCAACTCTCAATACCAGAGTTGCTTACGCAAGCGGCCAGCCTCAAAAACGTGCTCGTGCACGATTCCCCCATAGAAAACAATGGGGCTGTTTGAGCTGAAAAAAAACCTAACACCTGCAAAAAAGCCGCGTTCAGCTCTTAACGCAGCCCCATTGTTTGCTATGCGGAAAAACCTCCTAAGTCTGCACCTAACACCCTAACATGTACCCCGAGTCTAAACACCCCTAACCTTACACTTATTAACCCCTAATCTGCCGCCCCCGCTATCGCTGACACCTGCATTTTATTTTTAACCCCTAATCTGCCGCTCCGTAAACCGCCGCTACTTACATTATCCTTATGTACCCCTAATCTGCTGCCCCTAACACCGCCGACCCCTATATTATATTTATTAACCCCTAATCTGCCCCCCTCAACGTCGCCTCCACCTGCCTACACTTATTAACCCCTAATCTGCCGAGCGGACCGCACCGCTACTATTATAAAGTTATTAACCCCTAATCCGCCTCACTAACCCTATAATAAATAGTATTAACCCCCTAATCTGCCCTCCCTAACATCGCCGACACCTAACTTCAATTATTAACCCCTAATCTGCCGACCGGAGCTCACCGCTATTCTAATAAATGGATTAACCCCTAAAGCTAAGTCTAACCCTAACACTAACACCCCCCTAAATTAAATATAATTTTAATCTAACGAAATTAATTAACTCTTATTAAATAAATTATTCCTATTTAAAGCTAAATACTTACCTGTAAAATAAATCCTAATATAGCTACAATATAAATTATAATTACATTGTAGCTATTTTAGGATTAATATTTATTTTACAGGCAACTTTGTAATTATTTTAACCATGTACAATAGCTATTAAATAGTTAAGAACTTTTTAATAGTTACCTAGTTAAAATAATTACAAAATTACCTGTAAAATAAATCCTAACCTAAGTTACAATTAAACCTAACACTATACTATCATTAAATTAATTAAATAAAATACCTACAATTACCTACAATTAAACCTAACACTACACTATCAATACATTAATTAAATACAATATCTACAAATAACTACAATGAAATAAACTAACTAAAGTACAAAAAATAAAAAAGAACTAAGTTACAAAAAATAAAAAACGATCTACAAACATAAGAAAAATATTACAACTATTTTAAACTAATTACACCTACTCTAAGCCCCCTAATAAAACAACAAAGCCCCCCAAAATAAAAAATGCCCTACCCTATTCTAAATTACTAAAGTTAAAAGCTCTTTTACCTTACCAGCCCTGAACAGGGCCCTTTGCGGGGCATGCCCCAAGGAGTTCAGCTCTTTTGCCTGTAAAAAAAAACATACAATACCCCCCCCCCAACATTACAACCCACCACCCACATACCCCTAATCTAACCCAAACCCCCCTTAAATAAACCTAACACTAAGCCCCTGAAGATCATCCTACCTTGTCTTCACCTCACCAGGTATCACCGATCCGTCCTGGCTCCAAAATCTTCATCCAACCCAAGCGGGGGTTGGCGATCCATCATCCGGTGGCTGAAGAGGTCCAGAAGAGGCTCCAAAGTCTTCATCCTATCCGGGAAGAAGAGGCGATCCGGACCGGCAACGATCTTGATCCAAGCGGCATCTTCTATCTTCATCCGATGACGACCGGCTCCATCCTGAAGACCTCCACCGCGGACCCATCTTCTTCCGGCGACGTCCAACTGAAGAATGACGGTTCCTTTAAGGGACGTCATCCAAGATGGCGTCCCTCGAATTCCGATTGGCTGATAGGATTCTATCAGCCAATCGGAATTAAGGTAGGAATATTCTGATTGGCTGATGGAATCAGCCAATCAGAATCAAGTTCAATCCGATTGGCTGATCCAATCAGCCAATCAGATTGAGCTCGCATTCTATTGGCTGTTCCGATCAGCCAATAGAATGTGAGCTCAATCTGATTGGCTGATTGGATCAGCCAATCGGATTGAACTTGATTCTGATTGGCTGATTCCATCAGCCAATCAGAATATTCCTACCTTAATTCCGAGTGGCTGATAGAATCCTATCAGCCAATCGGAATTCGAGGGACGCCATCTTGGATGACATCCCTTAAAGGAACCGTCATTCTTCAGTTGGACGTCGCCGGAAGAAGATGGGTCCGCGGTGGAGGTCTTCAGGATGGAGCCGGTCGTCATCAGATGAAGATAGAAGATGCCGCTTGGATCAAGATGGTTGCCGGTCCGGATCGCCTCTTCTTCCCGTATAGGATGAAGACTTTGGAGCCTCTTCTGGACCTCTTCAGCCACCGGATGATGGATCGCCAACCCCCGCTTGGGTTGGATGAAGATTTTGGAGCCAGGACGGATCGGTGATACCTGGTGAGGTGAAGACAAGGTAGGATGATCTTCAGGGGCTTAGTGTTAGGTTTATTTAAGGGGGGTTTGGGTTAGATTAGGGGTATGTGGGTGGTGGGTTGTAATGTTGGGGGGGGGTATTGTATGTTTTTTTTTACAGGCAAAAGAGCTGAACTTCTTGGGGCATGCCCCGCAAAGGGCCCTGTTCAGGGCTGGTAAGGTAAAAGAGCTTTTAACTTTAGTAATTTAGAATAGGGTAGGGCATTTTTTATTTTGGGGGGCTTTGTTATTTTATTAGGGGGCTTAGAGTAGGTGTAATTAGTTTAAAATTGTTGTAATATTTTTCTTATGTTTGTAGATATTTTTTTATTTTTTGTAACTTAGTTCTTTTTTATTTTTTGTACTTTAGTTAGTTTATTTCATTGTAGTTATTTGTAGATATTGTATTTAATTAATGTATTGATAGTGTAGTGTTAGGTTTAATTGTAGGTAATTGTAGGTATTTTATTTAATTAATTTAATGATAGTATAGTGTTAGGTTTAATTGTAACTTAGGTTAGGATTTATTTTACAGGTAATTTTGTAATTATTTTAACTAGGTAACTATTAAATAGTTCTTAACTATTTAATAGCTATTGTACCTGGTTAAAATAATTACAAAGTTGCCTGTAAAATAAATATTAATCCTAAAATAGCTACAATGTAATTATTCGTTATATTGTAGCTATATTAGGGTTTATTTTACAGGTAAGTATTTAGCTTTAAATAGGAATAATTTATTTAATAAGAGTTAATTAATTTCGTTAGATTAAAATTATATTTAATTTAGGGGGGTGTTAGTGTTAGGGTTAGACTTAGCTTTAGGGGTTAATCCATTTATTAGAATAGCAGTGAGCTCCGGTCGGCAGATTAGGGGTTAATAATTGAAGTTAGGTGTCGGCGATGTTAGGGAGGGCAGATTAGGGGGTTAATACTATTTATTATAGGGTTAGTGAGGCAGATTAGGGGTTAATAACTTTATAATAGTAGCGGTGCGGTCCGCTCGGCAGATTAGGGGTTAATAAGTGTAGGCAGGTGGAGGCGACGTTGAGGGGGGCAGATTAGGGGTTAATAAATATAATATAGGGGTCGGCGGTGTTAGGGGCAGCAGATTAGGGGTACATAGCTATAATGTAGGTGGCGGCGCTTTGCGGTCGGCAGATGAGGGGTTAATTATTGTAGGTAGCTGGCGGCGACGTTGTGGGGGGCAGATTAGGGGTTAATAAATATAATACAGGGGTCGGCGGTGTTAGGGGCAGCAGATTAGGGGTACATAAGTATAACGTAGGTGGCGGTCGGCAGATTAGGGGTTAAAAAAATTAAATAGAGTGGCGGCGATGTGGGGGGGGCCTCGGTTTAGGGGTACATAGGTAGTTTATGGGTGTTAGTGTACTTTAGAGTACAGTAGTTAAGAGCTTTATGAACCGGCGTTAGCCCAAAAAGCTCTTAACTACTGACTTTTTTCCTGCGGCTGGAGTTTTGTCGTTAGATGTCTAACGCTCACTTCAGACACGACTCTAAATACCGGAGTTAGAAAGATCCCATTGAAAAGATAGGATACGCAATTGACGTAAGGGGATCTGCGGTATGGAAAAGTCGCGGCTGAAAAGTTGAGCGTTAGACCCTATTTTGAGTGACTCCAAATACCGGAGTTAGCCTAAAACCAGCGTTAGGAGCCTCTAACGCTGGTTTTCACGGCTAACGCCAAACTCCAAATCTAGGCCATAGTATGTTCGCGTTCGCGCCTGTGGGCGAACACATGCAATGTTCGATCCACCCCCTATGTGTCATCATTGAGGAAACTTTGACCCTGTATGTCACAGCCTTCTGACACATTAGAGCCAATCAGCATCAGACACTCCCACACAGACCCTCCCAGCTCCTTGGAAGCCGCCATTTTAGACTCATAAAGACCTTGCTTTCTTAGTGAGAGGACGTGTTGTTTTTGTGCTGCTGACATTATAGGGAAATAGATAGCTAGGCTAGTGTATTTAGTGTCCACTACAGTCCAGAAGGACTCATCTCATCTCTGCTGCAAGGACAGCACCCCAAAAAGCCCTTTTTAGGGCTATAATTCGAGACGTTTTTTTTTTTTTTCGTATTTTTATTAGCATTTGCCTGGCTTTCAGCCTGTATATGAGGCTCACAGCATATGCTGTTATTACTGCCACCACTGATATCTGCCTAACAACATTAGTTTAAATTTAACCAACAAATTTTTTTAATTATTTTGCTAGTGTAATTTTTTTTCATTTTCTATCAGGCCTGTGTCCCACAGCATATACTCTGGTTCATTGCTCTGTGCCAGCCACCAGTGTTAATATCCGTTTATAACATTATTTTAAATTTAAAAAAAAAAAATTAAATCATTTTGCTAGTGTAATCTAATTACATTTTCTATCAGGCCTGTGTCTGTCAGGCTCACACAGCATTAATATACTTCATTTTTTTTCAGTCTTTTGGTTAATTGCTCTGTGCCAGGCAGCCACCACTCATATCTTCTTCACCTTATTTTAAATGTAAAAAAAAAACATTTACATTTTTTTGTTAGTGTAATCTAATATCATATTCTATCAGGCCTGTGTGTTTTGCTGACATACAGAGCATACTGTGTTTACTTGCTGCCCTCCCTAGTCTATGAGCCACGACTCATATGTGTTTAACCTTTTTTTAATTCCCCCCCCCCCAAAAAAAAATTTAAATAATTTTTCTAGTGTAATCTAATAGTATTTTCTATCAGGCGTGTGTGTATCTGACTTACAGAGCCTACTGTTTTTAAAAGCTGCCCTTCCAAGGCTATCAGCCACGACTCATATGTGCTTAACCTTTTTCTTTAAATTCCCCCAAAAAATCTTTAAATCATTATGCTAGTGTAATGTAATTTTATTTTCTATCAGGTCTGTGTCTAACTGTCTATCTGACTTACACAGCATAGTGTTGTTAATTGCTGCCCTACGTAGAAGCCAGCCAGTGCGACCACTCATATGTGCAGTGCACTTCTTAACATTATTTTAATATTAAAAGATAAAATTTTAAATTATTTTGCTAGTGTAATCTAACTTAATTTTCTATCAGGCCTGTGTTTTTCTCACTTACACAGCATAATGTGTTAAATTGCTGCCCTACCTACCATCCACGACTCATATCTGCCAGCCTGTGTGCCAGGCCCAACTAGCCAATTAGTGCCACCAATCATAGTTGTTGTAACAGTATTGAAAACATTGTGAATCATCACTTTTTTGACTGTGAATCTGCAGTCTAGTAGTGCCATTGAATTGCAGTTCCCTCCTGCCTGCCAGCCTGTGTGCCAGGCCCAACTAGCCAATTAGTGCCACCAATCATAGTTGTTGTAACAGTATTGTTAATCTTTAAAATTACAAATTTTTCGCTTGTGATTCATCAGTTTGCTTGTGCCATTGAATTGCACTTTCCTCCTGCCTGCCAGTGTGTTTTCCAGGCCCAACTAGCCAATTAGTGCCACCAATCATAATTCTTGTAACAGTATATAAAAAATTTAAAATCATAATTTTTTTGACTGCAAATATTCAGTCTCCTAGTACCATTGAATTGCAGTTTCCTCCTGCCTGCCAGCCTGTGTGCCAGGCCCAAACTAGCCAATTAGTGCCACCAATCATAGTTGTTGTAAAAGTATTGTTAATTAAAATTAAACATTGTTCGATTGTGATTCATCATTTGGCTTGTTGCATTGAATTGCACTTGCCTCCTGCCTGGCAGCTTGTGTGCCAGGCCCAACTAGCCAATTAGTGCCACCAATCATATTTCTTGTAACAGTATATAAAAAAAATTAAATCATAATTTTTTTTGTCTGCAAATCTTCAGTCTCCTAGTGCCATTGAATTGCAGTTTCCTCCTGCCTGGCAGCCTGTGTGCCAGTCCCAACTATCCAATTAGTGCCACCAATTATATTTGTTTAAACAGTATTGAAAAAATTGTAAATCATCACTTTTTTGACTGTGAATCTGTAGTCTAGTAGTGCCATTGAATTGCAGTTCCCTCCTGCCTGCCAGCCTGTGTTCCAGGCCGACTTGCCAACTAGTTACACCAATCTTATTTGTTGTCACAGTATTGTTAATAATTAAAAATAAATTTTTTTGGATTGTTATTCTGAATCCTTAGTTTGCTCGTGCCATTGAATTGCACTTTCCTCCTGCCTGCCAGCCTGTGTGCCAGGCCTAACTAGCCAATTAGTGCCAGCAATCATATTTCTTTTAACAGTATTGCAAAAATTGTCAATCATCACTGTTTTGACTGTCAATCTGCAGTCTACTAGTGTCCTCGAATTGCATTTTCCTCCTGCCTGCCAGCCTGTGTGCCAGGCCGACTTGCCAACTAGTTACACCAATCTTAATTGTTGTCACAGTATTGTTAATAATTATAATTAAAAAAAATTTGATTGTTATTCTGACTCCTCAGTTTTCTTGTGCCATTGAATTGCAATTTCCTCCTTCCTGCCAGCCTGTGTGCCAGGCCGTCTTGCCAACTATTTACACCAATCATAATTGTTGTCACAGTATTGTTACTAATTAAAATTAAAACATTTTTGATTGTTGTTCTGAATACTCAGTTTTCTCGTGCCATTGAATTGCACTTTCCTCCTGCCTGCCAGCCTGTGTGCCAGGCCCAACTAGACAATTAGTGCCAGCAATTATATTTGTTGTCACAGTATTGTCATTAATTAAAATTAAAAAAATGTTTATTGTTGTTCTGAATCCTCAGTTTGCTCGTGCCATTGAATTGCACTTTCCTCCTGCCTGGCAGCCTGTGTGCCAGGCCGACTTTCCAACTATTTACACCAATCATATTTGTTGTCATAGTATTCTTAATAATTAAAATTTAATTTTTTTTTTAATTGTTGTTCTGAATCCTCAGTTTGCTCGTGCCATTGAATTGCACTTTCCTCCTGCCTGCCAGCCTGTGTGCCAGGCCCAACTAGCCAATTATTCCCAGCAATCATATTTATTTTAACAGTATTGCTAAAATTGTCAATCATCACTGTTTTGACTGTCAATATTCAGTCTACTAGTGTCCTTGAATTGCATTTTCCTCCTGCCTGCCAGCCTGTGTGCCAGGCCGACTTGCCAACTAGTTACACCAATCTTATTTGTTGTCACAGTATTGTTAATAATTAAAATTAAAAAATTTTTGATTGTTATTCTGAATCCTCAGTTTGCTCATGCCATTGAATTGCACTTTCCTCCTGCGTGCCAGCCTGTGTGCCAGGCCGTCTTGCCAACTATTTACACCAATCATAATTGTTGTCACAGTATTGTTACTAATTAAAATTAAAAATTTTTTGATTGTTGTTCTGAATCCTCAGTTTGCTCGTGCCATTGAATTGCACTTTCCTCCTGCCTGCCAGCCTGTGTGCCAGGCCCAAATAGCCAATTAGTGCCAGCAATCATATTTATTTTAACAGTATTGCAAAAATTGTCAATCATCACTGTTTTGACTGTCAATCTGCAGTCTACTAGTGTCCTTGAATTGCATTTTTTCTCCTGCCTGCCAGCCTGTGTGCCAGGCTGTCTTGCTAACTATTTACACCAATCATAATTGTTGTCACAGTATTGTTACTAATTAAAATTAAAAAAAATTTGATTGTTGTTTTGGCTTTGGGTGTGGCTAATCATGCAGGCCATATAGAGCTGCCACCATTCGGTGTTGTATCAGGTATTAAACTAATAAGAACAGAACTACCAAAATAAAGCCAATTAACAGGCTTTCAAGAGCCAAGGTTTTTTTGTTGTACTTTGTTAGGATAATCATGATGG
The DNA here is from genome assembly GCF_027579735.1 of Bombina bombina. Taxonomy (NCBI): domain Eukaryota; kingdom Metazoa; phylum Chordata; class Amphibia; order Anura; family Bombinatoridae; genus Bombina; species Bombina bombina. Next base: position 616,904,207 of record NC_069505.1, on the reverse strand, counting down.
GCATGTAGACCACCACCGAGAGGCCTGGAAGTAACAGGGATGAGATGAAAGTGCTAAGAATAGTACAACTAGAAACAACCGAGTTAGCCATGGGTGTTAGTCCAAGACCGCTTGGCTTTTTTTGGCTTTGGGTGCGGCTAATTATGCAGGCCATATAGAGCTGCCACCATTCTGTGTTGTATCAGTTATTAAATTAATAAGAACAGTACTACCAAAATACAGCCAATGAAGGGCCTATGAAGACTGAGCCAAGGTTGGATTGTAGTATTTGGTTAGGCTAATCATGATGGCCATGTAGACCACCCCCGAGAAGCCTGGAAGTAACAGGGATGAAAGTGCTAAGAATAGTACTAATTGAAACAACCGAGTTAGCCATGGGTGTTAGTCCAAGACCGCTTGGCTTTTTTTTGGGTTTGGGTGCGGCTAATCATGAAGGCCAGATAGACCTGCCACCATTCGGTGTTGTAACAGGTATTAAACTGCTAAGAACAGTACTACTTAACACAACCTAGTTACCATGGGTCCCAGAGCATATGTTTTGTTATTATATTTTGTAAGGGTAATCATGCAGGCCATATAGACCTCCCCCAATAGGGTGAGTAACAGGTATTGAAATGCTAAGAACAGAACTACTTAACACAAAGTTACCATGGGTCCCAGAGCATATGTCTTATTATTATATTTTGTTCAGTTAATCATGCAGGCCATATAGACCTCCCCCGATAGGGTGAGTAACAGGTATTAAAATGCTAAGACGAGTACTACTTTACACAACCTAGTTACCATGGATCCCAGACCGCAGGTCTTGTTATTATATTTTGAAAGGGTAATCATGCAGGCCATATAGACCTCCCCCGATAGGGTGAGTAACAGGTATTAAAATGCTAAGAACAGTACTAATTAACACAAGCTAGTTAACATGGGTCCCACACCGCGTGTCGTGTTGTTATACTTTGTCAGGCCGTATAGACCTCCCACGATAGGGTGAGTAACAGGTATTAAAATGCTAAGAAGAGTAATACTTAACACAACCTAGTTACCATGGGTCCCAGACCGCATGTTTTGTTATTATATTTTGTAAGGGTAATCATGCAGGCCATATAGACCTCCACCGATAGGGTGAGTATGAGTAACAGCTATTAAAATGCTAAGGACATTACTACTTAACACAACATAGTTACCATGGGTCCAAGACCCAGAGCAGATGTCTTATTATTATATTTTGTATGGGTAATCATCCAGGCCGTATAGACCTCCCCAAATAGGGGGAGTTACAGAGATTAAAGTGCTAAGAATGGTACTACTTAAAACACAACCTAGTTAACATGTGTCCCAGACCGCATGTCTTATAATTATATTTTTTCAGGGTAATCAGGCAGGCCATATAGACCTCCCCCGATAGGGGGGGTAACAGGGATTAAAGTGCTAAGAAAAGTACTAATTAACACAAGCTAGTTACCATGGGTCCAACACCGTGTGTCTTGTTGTTATACTTTGTCAGGGTAATCATGCAGGCCATATAGACCTCCCTTGATAGGGGGAGTAACAGGGATTACAGTTCTAAGAATAGTACTACTTAACACAACCTAGTTACCATGGGTCCCAGACCAGTTGTTTTCTTGTTATACTTTGTCAGGCTAATCATGCAGGCCATATAGGGGTAAGAGGGATTCAAGTGATAAGAAAAGTTTTACTTAACACAACAAAATTACCATGGGGGGAGTTACAGGGCTGAAAGTGCTAAGAATAGTACTACTTAACACAACCTAGTTACCATGGGTCCAAGACCGCATGTTTACTTATTATACTTTATCAGGGTAATTATATATCTAACAAATCTATCTATTTCTCTTCTATCGATTCTATCTAACTATCAATCTATGTATATCTATCTATCCTATCTATCTATCGATCTATCTTCTGTCTGGACTGTTTTGAGACAGCCACTTGTGTTTTTGACAAATTTGAAGTAGGAGGACAGAACAATCATCTTCTTCCATCTCCCGGTTCCAAAAATGAAGGCCATATAGACCTCCCCCGATAGGGGGAGTAACAGGTTGTAGTAAACTGTTAAGAATAGTACTACTTAACACACCACAGGTCACAGACCGCATGTCTTATTGTTATACTCTGTCAGGGAAATTATATATATTTCAAATCGATTTATTTATCTATCAAATCGATCGAACTATCAAACGTATCTATCAAATGTAGATTGCATCTATTGATCAATGTAATTCGTATCTATAAAATGTATATTACATATTTTGGTTGATGTCATTCGTATCTATAAAATGTATATTGCATCTTTGATTCGATAACATTTGTATCTATCAAATGTATATTGCATCTATTGATCTATGTACAGTGTATCGATCATATGTATATTGCATCGATTGAGCTATGTAATCTATGTATCTATCTATCAAATCTATCTATCTCGTGGTTCTGCAAGTGGACTGTTTGTGGTTGATTGCGGTGTGTTACACTTGGAGTTTGCTCTGTCACTGTGAAGCGGCCGTAACCCTTACACTACCTGATAGATACGACATCATCATAACTGATGTTTTAAAGCACGTTATTGCAAACAATTTAGGAATGTTAGGTGATTTAGGCCCTTTATGGGTTAAAAGCAGACTCTGCATAAACTATGTAATTTTCCATGGGAGTTTTGCCAGGGATCCCCCTCCAGCATGCCACAGTCCCGGTGTTAGTACCCTTGAAACATTTTTTCCATCACTATTGTGGCCAGAAAGAGTCCTTGTAGGTTTTAAAGTTTGCCTGCCTATTGAATTCAATGGCGGTTCACCGGTTCGCGAACAATACCGGAAATTTTTAAGTTTGCGACATCACTTGTTACATTGCGTTACGGCCAAAAAAGTGTGCGGTACAGCTAAACCTGCAAGACTCGTAATACCAGCGGTAGTGAAAAAGAGCCTTAACGCTGCTTTTTCACTCATACCGCAAAACTCGGAATCTAGACGTTAGTTAGTATAGCATTGCATTTATTTATAAACTTATTATCAGCCTCAATGCCCCTCAGATTAAGCCCTGGGACTAACCTGATCCTAAGGCCTCTGGGAATAAGTTCTTTATTTACATAATTCTCTAGGCTGGCTAACGCCCCTTTAATTTTGATTTCTTGAATGGTTTTCTTTTTATAGGCTTTAAATGCAGTAAACACATCCTTAGTTACATAATGAATGTTTTGTTCATCTCTCTCAAGATAGGTTTAAAGGTGTCTGAGATGTCACTCTCCCATCTTTCTTCGCTAATTTTAAATGCCATCATCAAAGCCTGGGTTGCTCACTGAATAATTTACCGCTATAAATGAGTCAATTTTTTTGCCTTGTGGGTGCTGACCAGAAGCAGTGTAAAAAATACTAACTGCATTAAAAAATAGATGAAAAAATGTAAAAGAAGGTCGCACTCTACAATAAGGCTGATATTCCTAATGCCAGAATCAGTGCTAACAGTCACAAAATATTATGATAATAATATAAATATCCACCTGAGTGTAGGAAAAATTTGAAATACGGCAGCCGTTGAAATTTGAGTCCGTAAGTGAATCATCAGCTGTTTCTTTTTTCTGGGACTGTTTGCTTTTATTCTCAGTCACTATTCATGAGCGTGCGGCTGCACTATGTGCTCTGATAGCTGGGTGAACATTTCTTTAAGTAGAGGTTTGGGAATTATAAAGTCTGGGCGTGCGGCAGCACTAAGAACCCACCTCTAAACAGAGACTGCTGTTATTATCTCTCCAAGGTTTAACACATATGAAATGTATATTGATTTAAATATGAATTCTTGCTAATCCATAAATACTGTTTGATGCAATACGGGTACAGTATTGTCTGTGGGTTGTTCCACTGAGTATACCTATTGCTGTATTAGTGATAAACCCATTTTTTGTGCAACCTGTATCACACTTTGGCTTTGTATTAATTAACAATAGCCCTTTCTTCTTATGGTTTATTATCATAATATTTTGTGACTGTTAGCACTAATTCTGGCATTAGGAATATAAGCCTTATTGCAGAGTGCAACCTTTTTTACATGTATCTATATTTTTATATATGTGTACATATATATTTATGTAATTATATGTGTAGGTATTCGGGTTAACGCTAGCATAAAATATGTTTTTTTTTAAACTTGTAATACCAGCACAAACCGGATAGCAGAAAAATCTTAACGCTATCTGTGTTTTCGCTAATGCAAAAATTTAAAAAAATACACTGCCACTTGTATTATAGCCCTTTGGGTTTCATGTCCCTTTCATAATTTTATATTTATTGTTGCATAGGTTTGTTAAGTTAGCATTTAACAGTGCATGTTGGGTAAAAGCAAAATGTTATCAATTGAAATCTTAACTAATTATAACAACTATGACTGAAATTATCTAAATATTAAAACTAATGCCTAAATTTTCAAAATCTGTAGCACATCATATATTAGTTATTAAACCTTGGTAAACTGATATTTTGTTTCAACAATAATAATAAAAAATTAAAAAGTTATAACAACAACACACCTCTCCACCCCTTTCTCTCCCCCTCTGTCCCCCCTTCCTACTCTTCTTTTCTCCCTACTTCCCTCTCTTCCTTACTTTATTCTTCTCTCCTTCCCTCTCTCCCTTCTTTTCTATCTCTTCCTATCTTCCAGTTTTCCTCTCTCCCTCTCTTCTTCATCCTTCCCTTTCGCCCTCTCTTACTCCTTTTTCCATTCCTTATTCCCCTCTCTTTATCCTTCCCTCTCTTCCTCTTTCCCTCTCTTTCTCTTTCCCTCTCTAGCTCTCTTCCTCCTTTCTTCTCTTCCTCTTATCTTCCCTCCCTCTATTCCTCTTTCCCTCTCTTATTTTCTTCAGCCTTCTCTCTCCCCTTGTTCCCTTTCTCCCTCTCTTCCTCTTTCCCTCTCTACCTCTCTTCATCCTTTCCTCTCTCTCGCTCTCTCTCTCTCTCTCTCATCCTCCCTCCCTCTCTCCCCTCTCTTCCTCTTTCACTCTTTTTTTTCTTCAGCCTTCTCTCTCTCTTCCTCATTCTCTCTCTCTCCCTCTATTCCTCCTTCCCTCACTTCCCCTCTTCATCTTTCCCTCTCATCTCTTTCTTCTTTTATGTCACCCTCTCTTCATCCTTCTCTCTATCCCTCTCTTTCTCCTTCTCTCCCCCCCTCTAGTCTCCCTTCCCTCTCTTCCTCTCTTCCTTTTCTACCTCTCATCAACCTTTCCTCCCTCTCATTCTCCCTCTCTCTCACTCCCTCCTCTTTTCCTCTTTCCCTCTTTTTATCCTTCTCTCTCTTCCGCATTCACTCGCTCCCTCTCTTCCTCCTTTTTTCATTTTCCTCTCTTCGTCTTTCTCTCTCTCCCTCATCCCCTTTCTCCCTCTCTTCCTCTTTCTCTTCTCTCCTTCTCCTCTTTTTTCTTCCTTTCCGTATTTTTTTGTATTCATCCTTCCCTCTCTCTCTATCTTTCTCCTCTCTCCCTCTTCTCACACTTTTCCCTCTTCATCCTTCCCTCTTTTCATCTCTTTTTTCTTCCCTGTCACCCATTCTTCATCCTTCCCTCTATCCCTCTCTTCCACTTTTTCTCCCTCCCTCTAATCCTCCTTCCCTCTCTTAATTTCTTCCTTCTTCCCTCTCTACCCATCTTCTTCCTTCTCTCTCTATCTTCCTTTTTCCCTCTCTTCCTTCTTACTTCCCCTTCCATTTTCTTTCTCCTTCTTCACTCTCTCTCTCTAATCTTTACATCATTACCATGATAGTTGATTCTTAAATTTAAACTTATTTCTCAAATACTTTTCCATTGCTTACAAAACATCTCTGTTTTGTAGGCTATAGACTAGCAGATTTAACATTGGAGCAACAGCAACATACATTAGGGAGAGCATTTTGTCCAATTCCTGTGATTCTTCAAACTTAGGTTTAATGTTCAAACCAGGCATGTCCCATAGAATAATATTACAATAATTAGATATGAAGAAAAGCTGGAAAAGATTTTGGTTCTTACAAATGTTTTAATTTTAGGATAGTATTTATTATATAGATACAGGAGTTCAAATCAATAAAAATAGACAAAACCCATAGACAACACCCAACACACTTATATGTGTGGTATTACTGTAGGAGAGAATTAACAGTGTTTGGCGATCACAAAATATTTTATTTAATTCTTCTACTTTGCTGAACGATAGCTTGTAAATCAATAGTGAGAATATTGTTGAATTTATGGCATCCATAATCCAGGAAGAAGTGGCCAAAATGATGCACGAATGGTGCAAGGGAAAACAGATGGCTACACAACAATAATAGGCCATGGAAGTCAGGAGGCAGAACCCTGTACCAAGATATGATGTAGATAGAAAAAAACTGTAATATACATGCAGAGAAAGAGGTACTGGGGTCTACTGTGATTGTAATGGCCAATGGTTTTGGAAAAAGAGACTTGCACAATGTCCTGGGCTGATAGTTTGTATAGGAAGAAATGCATTGGTGTGGTAAGTTTGAAACATCAGATAAACAAAAATTGTTATTATTGAATTACCAATTACAGCCATTCAATAAATGGGGAAATTTCCAACAAATATTGCAATCTGATTTAGTGATGATACTAAAAATGCCATAGGGTGGAACTTTGTCTGTGTCACTCTTTGTAATCATCTTCCAATGTTGCTGATGCAAGCTATGGGAGGGAGGCTGATGGGCGGCTTTGTGCAGAAGGGAGAGGGAGGTGCAGGGTTCCCTACACTACAAAAATATGTTGGGGAGAGGGATGGATTTGCCCCTACACTACAGAAATGTATAATTTGGAGGGGAGAGGTGGGAAACTACACTACAGAAAATAACTAATCATTTGGAGGGGGAGGTAGGGAGGTTTAGGGGGATCCCTACACTACAGAAAAAATATATGAAATTAATAAATATAAAAAACAGTTTAGTGATGTAAAGCAGAACATAATTGCAGTTCTTATACACTGTTTAAAGGTTATGTAACAAATATAAAACATCATCCATTAAGAATAATATAGAGCAATGCAGGCCCTGAAATATATATGGCTTTTGCTCTGTATAGTGGACAATAAACTGAGTTGCATGATGTAGCTTGTCAAGAAGTCAACAATATCACTGATCTGTGAATGTGCACCTCTTCTGTCTGAGAATACTTAAAATCCATGGTGGTGGCATCCAGTGTGAAGATGCAGAGCTTCACTAAATGCCACTTGCTAAGGGTTACAATAAGAGAGCAGCTATGGAGAGAACTACAGACACAAGATGAGAAACTTAAGCATGAGGAGTAGTAACTCTGCTACTGTAGTTTTACCCAACTGTTAAATGTCCCATAACTAAATTAAGTGCATATAATGGGATTTGCTAAGAAATAACACCAACAGTTTTCCTTATACAATATATAAAGATACAATAAATATTTTGCTTTACCTTTAACTTTTTTCCTTGACAAATAACCTAGATGTCATCCTCTCTGTTTTATTCTTTCCTGTCTTTATGGCATTAACTCCTTAACAACAGCCCACAAACCCTGTATGCTTTATCTAGTTTTTAATTATATCACTCTGTTGTTGAATGGCTCCTGGAGTGAGGCATGTAGTAGTAGCTTTTCTCGAGACTCATGCTATTAGAGGGTGGGAAACCCCTTAAGGGCATGCAATATACATGGTACGTGTGTGTTGTTTAGAGGTTAAAATGGGATACTCTAGTGGTGTGTCTGGGCAGCAGCCATGCTGGGTTGCAACAAGCTCAGGTGAGATTACTTATTAAAATATATTATTAGTAGAGCAGAGGGTGTCTTATTTTAATCCATATTTGCAACACTTGCTAGTTCTCTACAATATAAGTTACCTTTGGCTAATTATTATGAGAAGGTGTATTCACTTGTGAAGGAGGCGGTTGGGAATTTGTTTTGGCTTCAGAGGGCATAATATGGGCATTATCCTTTGGTGCCTAATGTCTTACACCTAGATTACGAGTTTTTATCGGTAAGGCTTGCGGTGCTAACAAGCCTTTTTTTCCCACCGCTCCCTTAAGACAACGCTGGTATTACAGGTTTTTTTAAACCTGGCGTTAGCCGCAAAAAGGTGAGCGTAGAGCAGAATTTAGCTCCACATCTCACCTCAATACGTTGCTTAAGTTAGTGAGCTGGCTAAACGTGCTTGTGCACGATTTCCCCATAGGAAACAATGGGGCTGAGCTGGCTGAAAAAAAACACCTGCAAAAAAGCAGCGTTCAGCTCCTAACGCAGCCCCATTGTTTCCTATGGGGAAATGAATTTTATGTCTGCACCCTAACATGAACCCCGAGTCTAAACACCCCTAATATTACACTTATTAACCCCTAATCTGCCGCCCCCGCTATCGCTGACACCTACATTATATTATTAACCCCTAATATGCCGCTCTGGACACCGCCGCCACCTACATTATACTTATTAACCCCTGATCTACTGCCCCCAACATCGCCGCCACCTACATTATATTTATTAACCCCTAATCTGCCCCCCAACGTCGCCGCAACTATATTAAATGTATTAACCCCTAATCTGCCGCCGCCAACGTCGCTGCCACTATTATAAATTTATTAACCTCTTAACCTAAGTCTAACCCTAACCCTAACACCCCCCCTAACTTAAATATAATTTAAATTAAACTAAATAAATTTACCATAATTAAATAAATTAATCCTATTTAAAACTAAATGCTTACCGATAAAATAAACCCTAAGCTAGCTACAATATAACTAATAGTTACATTGTAGCTAGTTTAGGGTTTCTTTTTATTTTACAGGCAACTTTGTATTTATTTTAACTAGGTAGAATAGTTATTAAATAGTTATTAACTATTTAATAACTTCCTAGTTAAAATAAGTACAAAAGTACCTGTAAAATAAACCCTAACCTAAGTTACAATTACATCTAACACTACACTATAATTAAACTAATTACCTAAACTACCTACAATTAATTACAATTAAATAAAATAAACTAAATTACGGAAACCCCCCCCCCCACTAAATTACAGAAAAAAAAAGAATTACAAGAATTTTAAACTAATTACACCTAATCTAATCCCACTAATAAAATAAAAAAAGACCCCCAAAATAATAAAATTCCCTACCCTACACTAAATTACAAATAGCCCTTAAAAGGGCCTTTTGCGGGGCATTGCCCCAAAGTAATCAGCTCTTTTACCTGTAAAAAAAATACAATACCCCCCCAACATTAAAACCCACCACCCACACACCCAACCCTACTCTAAAACCCACCCAATCCCCCCTTAAAAAAACTAACACTACCCCCCTGAAGATCTCCCTACCTTGAGCCGTTTTCACCCAGCCGGGCACAAGTGGACCTCCAGAGGGGCAGAAGTCTTCATCCGATCCAGGCAGAAGAGGTCCTCCAAGCGGCAGAAGTCTTCATCCAGGCGGCATCTTCTATCTTCATCCATCCGGAGCGGGTCCATCTTCAATCCAGCCTACGCGGAGCCATCCTCTTCAAACGAAGTCCAAGCGAAGAATGAAGGTTCCTTTAAATGACGTCATCCAAGATGGCGTCCCTTGAATTCTGATTGGCTGATAGGATTCTATCAGCCAATCGGAATTAAGGTAGGAAAAATCCTATTGGCTGATCCAATCAGCCAATAGGATTGAAGTTCAATCCTATTGGCTGATTTGATCAGCCAATAGGATTGAGCTTGCATTCTATTGGCTGTTCCAATCAGCCAATAGAATGCGAGCTCAATCCTATTGGCTGATTGGATCAGCCAATAGGATTTTTCCTACCTTAATTCCGATTGGCTGATAGAATCCTATCAGCCAATCGGAATTCAAGGGACACCATCTTGGATGACGTCATTTAAAGGAACCTTTATTCTTCGCTTGGACTTTGTTTGAAGAGGATGGCTCCGTGTCGGCTGGATTAAAGATGGACCCGCTCCGCTCCGGATGGGTGAAGATAGAAGATGCCGCTTGGATGAAGACTTCTGCCGCTTGGAGGACCTCTTCTGCCCAGATTGGATGAAGACTTTTGCCCCTCTGGAGGTCCACTTGTGCCCAGCTGGGTGAAGAAGGCTCAAGGTAGGGAGATCTTCAAGGGGGTAGTGTTAGGTTTTTTTAAGGGGGGGATTGGGTGGGTTTTAGAGTAGGGTTGGGTGTGTGGGTTGGTGGATTTTAATGTTGGGGGGGTATTGTATTTTTTTATCAGGTAAAAGAGCTGATTACTTTGGGGCAATGCCCCGCAAAAGGCCCTTTTAAGGGCTATTTGTAATTTAGTGTAGGGTAGGGAATTTTATTATTTTGGGGGCTTTTTTATTTTATTAGGGGGATTAGATTAGGTGTAATTAATTTAAAATTCTTGTAATTCTTTTTTTATTTTCTGTAATTTAGTGTTTTTTTTCGTACTTTAGTTTATTTTATTTAATTGTAATTAATTGTAGGTAGTTTAGGTAATTTATTTAATGATAGTGTAGTGTTAGGTGTAATTGTAACTTAGGTTAGGATTTATTTTACAGGTATATTTGTCTTTATTTTAACTAGGAAGTTATTAAATAGTTAATAACTATTTAATAACTATTGTACCTAGTTAAAATAAATACAAACTTGCCTGTAAAATAAATATAAACCCTAAGATAGTTACAATGTAACTATTAGTTATAATGTAGCTAGCTTAGGGTTTGTTTTATAGGTAAGTATTTAGTTTTAAATAGGATTAATTTATATAATTGTA
>NC_069505.1:616873478-616888478 GCF_027579735.1 Bombina bombina | reverse complement strand
TGTCGGCATTTATTATTGCACAATCAGTTCTTGTGAACTGCTTGTGCAATGCCGCCCCCTGCAGATTCATAGCTTAGACGCATATTTTAGACATAATAGGATATAATAAGTATATCAAGTATGTACATGACCTAGCACTTTATATGTTATATACTTAATATACTTATTATATCCTATTATGTCTAAAATATGCATCTAAGCTATGATACTGTAGTATACATGTATGTCTAAGCTAGGATGCTCTTTATCTCTTAGCAAAAGGGAATAATAACTAGGTTTTGTCATTCTTGAGTTTTAAGGGAGCCATAGTGAGGACTGGAATAAATTTGGTTTAGAGGATAAGACCATTACCTAATATATATATGTATGCAAAACATCACTAATGATATTAGAAATAGATAGGACCGTTATGATTTTAGTTGTGTGTATATACAACGGTCTATGCATTCATACAGATGATAATGAAATAATGGTACTGTGCATATCTATACATATACATCTGTTTCTAGTCCTCATGCTATACGATAAAATGCTAATATATATATATATATACATGATCTCTTACTCATGAGACAATTATGTGTATTTGATGCACCACTGAGGTGTATAATGAAAAATTACAATTTTTAAAAAATGAGCGTTCACCGTAAATTTCACTAGCGTTAGCAGGTTCACCTGATTTGTGTATATAGCGGTGTGTTTATTGGTGGTTTGAAATTGATACACTGCTATAAAAGAGGGAGTAGCCATAATATGACTACTTATGATTACGGGGAAACCCGAAAAGTGTCAGTGATGTCATATGGTCCCACGGTTGCAGCATCTGTGTACTATAGTATTACATTATACTATATACTTACAAAACAATACATATTTGTACTATAGTACTACATTATACTATATACTTACAGAACAATATATATGTGTACTATAGTATTACATTATACTATATACTTACAGAACAATATATATGTGTACTATAGTATTACATTATACTATACACCTACAGAACAATATATATGTGTACTATAGTACTACATTATAGTATACACCTACAGAACAATATATATGTCTACTATAGCATTACATTATACTATATACTTACAGAACAATATATATGTGTACTATAGTACTACATTATACTATATACTTACAGAATAATATATATGTGTACTATAGTATTACATTATACTATATACTTACAGAACAATATATATGTGTACTATAGTATTACATTATACTATACACCTACAGAACAATATATATGTGTACTATAGTACTACATTATACTATTCACCTACAGAACAATATATAAGTGTACTAAAGTACTACATTATACTATATACTTAGAGAACAATATATATGTGTACTAAAGTACTACATTATACTATATACTTACAGAACAATATATATGTGCAGTATAGTACAACATTATACCACATACCTATAGAACAATATATATGTGTACTATAGTATTACATTATACTATATACTTACAGAACAATATATATGTGTACTATAGAACTACATTATACTATATACTTACAGAACAATATTGATGTGCACTACAGTATTACATTATACTATATACTTACAGATTAATATACTGTATATGTGTACTATAGTACTACATTACACTATATATACTTACAGAACAATATACTGTATATGTGTACTATAGTATTACATTATACTATATACTTACAGAACCACATATATGTGTACTTTAGTACTACATTATACTATATACTTACAGAACAATATACTGTATATGTGTACTATAGTATTACATTATACTATATACTTACAGAACAATATATATGTGTACTAAAGGACTACATTATACTATATACTTACCGAACCATATATATGTGCACTATAATACTACATTATATTATATACTTATAGAACAATATATATGTGTACTGTAGTATTACATTATACTATATACTTACAGAGCAATATATATGTGTACTATAGTATTACACTATACCATATACTTAGAGAACAATATATATGTGCACTTTAGTACTATATTATACTATATACCTCCAGAACAATATATATATATGTATACTATGGTACTACATTATACTATATACTTACAGAACAATATATATGTGAACTGTACTCCATTATACTATATACTTACAAAATAATATATATATGTACTATAGTACTACATTATACTATATACTTACAGACCAATATATATGTGTACTTTAGAGTTACATTATACTATATACTTACAGAACAATGTATATGTATACTATAGTACTACATTATACTATATACTTACAGAACAATATATACGTGCACTATAGTACTACATTATACTATATATTTACAGAACAATATATATGTGTACCATAGTACTACATTATACTATATTCTTACAGAACAATATATATGTGTACTATAGAATTACATTATACTATATACTTACATAACAATATATATGTGTACTATAGAATTACATTATACTACATACTTACAGAACAATATATATGTGCACTTTAGCATTACATTATACTATATACTTACAGAACAATATATATGTGAACTTTAGTACTATATTATACTATATACTTACAGAACAATATATATGTGAACTGTACTACATTATACTATATACTTACAGAATAATATATACGTGTACTATAGTACTACATTATACTATATACTTACAAAACAATATTTATGTGTACTATAGTATTACATTATACTATATACTTACAGAACAATATATATGTGAACTGTACTACATTATACTATATACTTACAGAATAATATATATGTGTACCATAGTACTACATTATACTATACACCTACAGAACGATATTTATGTGCACTACAGTATTACATTATACTATATACTTAGAGAACAATATATATGTGTGCTATAGTACTACATTATACTATATACTTACAGAACAATATATATGTGTACTACAGTATTATAATATACTATATACTTGAAGAACAATATATATGTGTACAATAGTACTACATTATACTATATTCTTACAGAACAATATATAAGTGTACTATAGAATTACATTATACTATATACTTACAGAACAATATATATGTGTACAATAACATTACATTATACTACATACATACAGAACAATATATATGTGCACTTATGTGATAATGAAATAATAGTACTGTGTATATCTATACATATACATCTGTTTCTAGTCCTCATGCTATACGATAAAATGCTAATATATATATATATATATATATATATATATATATATATATATATATATATATATATATATATATTGTGACAAAGCCCTTGCAGGAATAGTCACTTCAGCATGAAATATAGTGGTTTAGGCTGTTTTATTTTTATCAGCAGTCTTAAACAGGGGGTGTACTTCCCCTTTAAAACAAACATAAAACAAACAAAAGCCTACTCCTTTTTAGGAGACTAACTATACATGCAATATTTCCTTACTAGCCAGTACTGGGCAGCTAAGCTGATCCCAGTTAACAAAACAAATCAAAATAAGCAGAATAGAACAAAGTTTGCTCACCAGTCTCTTGTTTCTACCAGCTATAAATTCAGACATGCAGCAAGGTCTCAAATCCTCCCTCTCTGGAGTAGCTTGCACAATGAGACACTGATTTCCTCTACAGAACTGCTTATAAAGGATCCAAATGATTTAACCAGAATCAGCTGTGGTGAGCTACTAACAAATTAACACTTTGTTAGAAGGGAAAAAGTGACCTTTCCAATCTCCTGCTAACATACACTCCTCCTCTCACCCTGTCACACATCCCCCTCCCCAGCGCAACACCAGTGTGTGAAGCGACTGCTGCAAGAAGCCCATGCACACGAGACAGTGCATCAGCATTACCATGGAGCAAACCAGCTCTGTGCTTCACTACAAAAGTAAATGGTTGCAAGGACAAAAACCATCTAGTGACTCGTGAGTTTCTATCTCTGTTGGTTTGCATCCATTTTAACGGAGCATGGTCAGTGACAAGGGTGAAGCGCCTTCCCAGTAAATAATACTTTAGAGTCTCCATAGCCCACTTAATAGCTAAGCACTCTTTTTCTATAACAGCATAGCGCTGTTCTCGAGGCAACAATTTCCTGCTTAGATATAGCACTGGATGTTCTTCCTCGCCTATGTACTGTGGCAGTACAGCACCCAAACCGACCTCAGAGGCATCTGTCTGTAAGAAAAACTCTTTATCAAAGTCAGGTGCCACGAGGACGGGTTGCTCACACAATGTTGAACGAAGGTCCATAAAGGCCTCCTCTGCCTCTCGGTCCCACTTTACTGTGTCTGGACTTCTGGCTTTAATTAGGTTTGTGAGAGGAGCAGCTCTGGTCGCAAAATGGGGTATGAACCTGCGGTAGTAGCCAACAATTCCCAAGAAGGCTTTAACCTGCTTCTTCCTAAGAGGCCTGGGCCAATTCTGTATAGCTCCTATCTTGTTCAATTGGGGTTTCACTAACCCCCTTCCCACTACATAACCTAAATACTTAGCCTCTGCCAATCCAAGAAAACATTTGGAGGGGTTGGCAGTTAATCTAGCTTTCCTAAGGGTGTCTACCACTGCCTCTACTTTCTGCAAATGAGAGTCCCAGTCTGTGCAATGAATTATGACATCATCCAAGTACGCAGCGGCATAGTGCGCATGGGGTCTTAATAATTTATCCATGAGCCTCTGAAAAGTGGCTGGAGCTCCATGGAGACCAAAGGGCATCACCTTATATTGAAATAAACCATCTGGGGTTACAAAGGCAGTTTTCTCTCGGGCATGCTTAGTGAGGGGTATCTGCCAATACCCTTTTGTTAAATCCAATGTAGAAAGAAATCTGGCCTTAGCTAGCCTCTCTACCAGTTCATCAACCTATGGCATTGGGTAGGCATCAAACTTTGACACTTCATTTAATTTCCTAAAATCATTACAAAATCAGATAGAACCATCCGGTTTAGGTACCAAAACAATTGGGTTAGACCAATTACTATGTGATTCTTCTATCACATCTAATTCAAGCATTTTCCTAACCTCTGCTCGTACAGCCATCCTTTTTGCCTCAGGAATCCTGTATGGTTTTAATTTAAGTGTTACTCCAGGCTCAGTAACAATATCATGGGCAATTTCTTGTGTTCTTCCTGGCATAGGCGAGAAAACATCCTTATTCCTCTCCACCATTTCCTTAACTTCCTTTACTTGTTCAGGTGTTAGCTCTTGTGAAATAGTCACTACTTGTTCTGAGACTTGAGACTCAGCCCCGGTATTATCTAACTGGGCTAGTAATGTTTCTCTATCCCTCCATGGCTTAAGAAGATTTATGTGGAATATTTGCTCTTTCCTACGTCGGTCAGGCTGACTAACTTTATAATTCACAGGGCTTACCTTTTCTATAATTTCATAAGGTCCCTGCCAATGAGCCAAAAGCTTACTCTCAGCTGTAGGAACCAAAACCATTACCCTGTCACCCTGTTTAAATTCCCTTACAGTAGCACTCTTATAATAATAAAATCTTTGAGTATCCTGAGCTTTTTCCATATATTGGCGAACCAGGGGGAAAACATGAGCCATTCGCTCCTGCATTTTCTCTATATGCTGCACCACATTAGTACCTGGTACTCCCTGTTCCTCCCAAGTTTCCTTTAGTATGTCCAACATACCTCTCAGATGTCGACCATACAAAAGTTCAATAGGAGAAAAACCAGTTGAGCTCTGGGGAATTTCACGGACTGCAAACAATAAGTAAGGAAGCAGTTGATACCAATCCTTTCCATCTCTACTAACAACGTTCCTTAACATCCCCTTAAGTGTGCGGTTAAACCTCTCTACTAGCCCATCTGTCTGTGGGTGATATACCAAGGTTTTCAAAGCCTGTATTTTAAATAACTGGCACAACTCCTTCATGAGACGGGAAACGAAAGGAGTACCTTGGTCAGTTAAAATCTCCTTTGGGATCCCAACCCGTGAAAATACTTGTACCAATTCTTTTGCTATATTTTTAGCATTAGCCTTACGTAGTGGAATGGCCTCAGGGTATCGAGTTGCATAATGCACAATAACAAGAACGTATTGGTGACCACGAGCTGATTTCTCTAATGGGCCTACCAAGTCCATCCCAATCCTATCAAATGGTACATCAATAATTGGGAGGGGTATAAGTGGAGCCCTTAACTTGGGTTTTGAGGATTATAGTTGGCATTCTGGGCAGGAAGCACAATATCTCTTTATTTCTTCGTAAACCCCTGGCCAATAGAACCTCCTCAGGACCCTTTCCTGAGTTTTCTCTACCCCCAGATGTCCACCCAAAAGGTGTGAATGTGCAAAATCTAACACCTTCCTAGTATGAGAGGAAGGCACAACTAGTTGTTCTATCTCTTGACCTTCCTCTGATATTACTCGGTACAGAAGGTAATTTTTAACCATAAAATACGGGTATACACTTTTTGTTTGACCTTCTACAGGTGCTCCATTAACCTCTACTACCCTGCTCCTTGCATGGTGTAGCAAGGGTTCATTAGCTTGTTCTCGCCCAAAGCTACTGCTAATAATGTCTAGTTCACAGGGAACATTTTCAGTAATTTCACTTCCCTGATCTACTTCAGATTCTGTGCACTGAGTGGCCACGCCTTTATTACTACGTTTTCCCTGCTCATTTAACAAAACTTCATTAAGGGCTTTGTTAAATCTGTATTTACTCTTCCTGCGCTCTTTTCTAGATTTACCCCTTTTGGGACTGGATGCATACAAATCAGGGTGAATAAAAGGGACAACTTCATGTAGACTCCTATCCCCTGCTTCAACCTCTGACTCTCCTTGTTTAGCAGTAAGTTTAGACTGTATTAGGGTGTGAAACTCTGGAAAGTTTCTTCCTATAACCAAGGGATAGGGCAGCCTAGGTACCACTACAGCAGTTATTTGTATTAATTTCCCAAGTATAGAGACACTTATAACAGCAGTAGGATAAGTAACAGTACACCCATGAATACACAGTACCCCTATTGTCTTATTTTTTTGCAACTGTGATTGTTCCACTAAATCTCCTGACACTAGAGTTAAGTCACTGCCAGAGTCCACCAAAGCCTCTGTGTCTCTTTTATTAAAGAATACTGACACCCGGAAGGTGTTTATGTTTTCTCCCATGCCTGCTAGGCAAATAAGTCCACAAAAGTCTGATGGTTCTTCTCCTAGGGCACATTGCATTGGTTCTGGTAGGTTTGGGCATCCTGCCCTGACATGTCCTTTGGCACCACACTCAAAGCAGGTTAAAGGGTTCCTCCCCAAATGATCCACTCTTGGCAAAGTGTGGTTTATCTGATAGCGATCTGCTGGTTCAGCTTCAGTCTCACCCTTTTTATTTCCTGGCCTCTGGGTCCTAAAAGTCTTTTGTTGTCTCAGAGATTCTGAAACAAGTTTAGATGGAATAGGACAGGCTTTCTCAAGGTCCCTGGCAGCAAGGTATCTTTCCACTTGAGCTACCATAGAATCATATGTAGTGGGGTTTCCTTGTCCTACCCACTCACGGAGGCCACGGGGCAATTCTCACAAGAATCTGTCAAGTACTAGCATTTCAACAATTTGTGCAGGACTTTGGGCCTCTGGTCTAAGCCATTTTCGTGCCAGATGTATTAAGTCAAACATCTGAGACCTGGGAGCTTTCCCCATGTTGAAATGCCAGTTATAGAAATGCTGGGCTCTCACTGTACATGTTACACCCATTCTGGCAAGAATTTCAGCTTTTAACCGTGTATAGTCTCTAGCAGCTTCTTCTTCCAAGTCATAATAAGCCTTTTGGGCTTCACCGAGGAGAAAAGGAGCAATGATTCCTGCCCATTGGTCTTGTGGCCAGGCTTCCCGTATAGCTTTGCATTCAAATGCCACCAAATATGCCTCCACATCATCCTCTGACGTCATTTTCTGTAAGCTTGCCCGTATCCTATTCACACCTTCTGCTTGCGTAGGTGCTCCCTGAGCAGTAATACGCTGCACAACATCATAAAGCATGGCATGATCCTGTTTTTGGGCCTCAGCCAGGGTCCCAATTTGTAAAGCTAAAAGTCTGTTACACTCTTGCTGAGCTGCAACTGATGCTGCAGCCTGACGATTAGTCTCTTGTTGTATAGATGCAGCCTGCAACAGGGCCTGTAAAACATCCTCCATATTTATGTGGGTCTGTACCTTTAAGGCTTCCAGAATAGTAAAGCAGGCACTAACAATCCCTCTTCTGACACCACTGTGATATGGGCGCCATGTACTAAGGCGTCAATTTTTTCGCACAGACCGTATCGAAATAACCCGCCGGCATTCGCACCATGCGGATGGCACTTCGTTACATGAATGTACTAAAAACCAAGCCGTAAAATTTTGCGTCTATTGTGTGTCGAAGACAATCGGATTATTGATAACTTTGAAGCTTCGTTCGGCGCGAAAGAGCAAAGTTAAGAAGCAGTCTGCGACCTGATTGGTTTAGTTCTTTACCCACGTGACGATCTAGGTGTCATAATCGTCAGACAAGAGGCAACGTCTGGCTGCTGACATGTATAAGAATGTGCATTTTCCCAGAAATCTTAGAATATTGTTTATTTACTTTTCGGTATTCACTTTGACAAGATGGCTTGCTCCGGAGATTCTGCTACTTCTAAGAAGACTCGCAACCCTAACTTCTCGCATCAACAGAATGTTGTACTTGTTGATCTAGTACTCGAATATTATGACAATATTTATGGTAGTCGAGTCAAGCAAACCCCAGGCGCTCGTAAGAAGATTATTTGGGAGAAAATTAGTGACGCAGTGAGTGCTCAAGGACCCACTAAAAAAGATATTGAGTCCTGCAAAAAAAGGGTTAACGATATCAAGCGTCAAACAAAATCCAAAATTGCCAAAGAAAAGCAATATGCTCGAGGTACTGGAGGCGGACAACCTTATGTCGCAGATTTGACAGACTTTGAAAGAAAAGTTTTACAGAGGCTTGGCACGGAGGTCATTGAGGGCATAACCGATGACTGTGATAGCGATATTCGTGGTAATTATAATTTATAAATTAATATTTATATTGTTTACTTGTCTGCTCCAAAATTGTTTCTCTTACGTTCATGTTTTACAAAATTGGATTCTGTTAACGGAATCTTGATTGTACAATTTCTGTTTTACTGTTCCTTTAAAATAGATTTATGAATTACATTACTTCTCTCTGTATCTATTTTTTTAAAGTTCCAGTGAACGAAAAATAAAGCATTCATGATGGAGCATGAAAAACATTTTCAATTATCTAATATACTCCATTTTTTTTCCTATTGCTTAATGTATTTTAAAAAATAAGGCCTACATGGCACAGTAAAATGAAACCCAAATGTTTGATTTTGAAAGGGCATGCAATATTAACCAACCTTTTTTTTTTTTTTTCATTATCTAAATTGCTTTATTTTGTATATATTCTTTGTTGAATAACGTATATTGATGTTGAAATGCTCGGTAGCTGCTATTTCTTCAACAAAGGAGAACTAACGAATGAAGCAAATTAGATAATAGTAGTAAATTGTAATTTCTTTTTTATTGTATTCTCTATTGGAATCATTTGAGAAAGATGTTTTTAGTGACCTTTCAATTTGTGTATATTAAAGCAAGATACAAATCATAGGTAGAAAATGTTATAATGGGAGTACATTTAACTTTTAATTAGCATTTCAAAAATTGCACATAAACTTTTAATTTTATTGATTGTATTAATTTAAATTTGTATTTACTAACTCCTAGGTGGTTCAGTTAGAGCGTCAACCTCTGCATCTGTCCATACCCCATCTACCTCTTCATCAGAGATACCACGTCCTTCAACTTCTCAGCCTCTGAACGTAAGACAACAACAACATGGGCAATATTTACGGTCAACTACAAATACCAGCCACAGCCTATCGTCTGCAGATACTATTCCAGATGTAAGGAGCAGTACACTAGATACAGCTGTTGGAAGAAGCTCTGGTATGTATCTTTAAACCACTTATATATACACCTTCTAAATTTTTGTTTATAAATTAGATATTAATGTTTAATTTTAATTTTTACAGCAGATGTTGGACGTCTCTTCAGAGCCATGGTGACCGAATCAGCACCACTTTTCGATGGTAAGTTACTTTTTTAAAGTAAATATAGGATGACAAGACAAATAATTTTGGTACAAACAAAATTTAACTTTTTAAACTTTGATAGTTATTCAAACTGTAATACTGTAAGATTGATGTATTTTATATGCAAACAGTTGTACCATGTAAAATCACAATTATTGATTAGTAAGGAAGGCATTTAATCTTATTGTTAGATTCCAACATGACAGTATAACATGACACTATACATTTCTCTTGTATAGTAACCCCTCTAACCATTAATGTTGTAATAATTTTCGATCTGCATCTTTTTTTTAGAAATTAATGCTAATTTTTTTTATTTTTTTTTAGATATCGCTGAGGAGGATGATTCATCAAGAGAGGTGATTCTGAATCTTGTTCCAGTTCCAGCACCAGAGGGTAGATCGCCAGAAAGTGGAAGCCTGACTCCTGACCTAACACAGATGGCACAAGATCAGGATTTGGATATACATGAGCCTGTTATAAACCCCCGTAGTGATGAGGAAAATACTAATTCACCACCTGATCATGGAGTACAAGCACAGGGAATTGAACCATTGGAACAACCACAAGCTATTGTCCAAGAGCAGGCACCTTTGGAAGATGCAGGTCTGAATGAGATGTTAAATCTTGCCAGAGGATATAGAGCAGACAGTAGACAGGTCCAGGAAATTTTGTCTGGACATTTAGAAAGATTTGACACTTATAACCAGCAACGGTTGGAACTGGACCGTGAAATCTTTAACTGGCAAAGAGAAATGGACAGGGAAAGGAACCTACATATAAACAGGGCCTTGACAATAGCTGAAAACAACATGCGAATGGCTCAAAATACTATGCAAACTTTGTTAGAATTGATTAGAGATAGACATCAGAGCCAAGAGTCGCCAGATCCAAAAAGACCACGGTTTAATTAGTGAATTGTTATGGACAATTTTAAAGTTACTATTATTTTTTTGTTGACAAAGAATATATTGTTATTGTTATTTGTACATAGTTTTATTAAAATTTATCCTGTTTTTATTTAATTTTCTTTTCTTTTTTTTAAATTTAGTTAAAATCAGTTAAAGGTTTAAAATGTATTGTACACACAGACAAATCTAAGTGAAACAATTATAAATTTTATTACATCCAAAATATTAAGAAAATTGAATCAAAATGGCATTATAAAAAAAAGATATGAGAGTCCTCACGGCCAATACAGTATGTTTTTGGGTTTTGAATAAACTTTTTAACATACCAAAATATGACAATTTTAGTGGCATCAAATACAAAAACAAAAAAAAAACATTTTTTATATTTAAAATGCAATCATTGATTATCTGTTTTCCACTACATAAGTATTGTAGAGATTCTGAACCTGTGTATTTAAATTCTTTATAGTATCCATTATTTGTTTAATATCTTCACAGACAGAGGATTGAACTTGTGATACAACTGGTACACTGGAATCTAGAGAAGGGACAAAAATTAGAAAATAAATTAAGGATTATGAGAACATGTTTAAAATAAAAACAGATTATTAATAAGCAGGTAACAAAATTGTATTACCATTTTGGTTAGAGGCGGTATTATCCATAGATGTACTTGTCTGTGTAGATTTAGAAACCATAGATATGTCCCAGTCGTTATCAATATCAGAAATATTGGTTGAGTTTTTCTCACTACTTGCATCTGAAATATATATTTAGAAATCGAGGTATATATTTTGGTATTGATTTGACTATAAGCTATAATAATATAGTTAATCTAAAAATAAATAAACAATTACCTAGTTGAATTGAGGGTGAAGTTAATGACATCCTTTCAGGAGCATTATTTTTTTCATTTGTCACTATCTATGAAAGATTAATAAGGAATTCTATATAAAAAATTGTAAGTAGAAAAATGCTAATGGTACAAAATATAAGAAAAATACCTTCTGTAGAAGATATTTGTATTATTCTTGTGAACCTTGTTTTCTTCTTTTTCATCACTCTTTTATTGGTTTCTGTAAATAACACAACAAGCTAATCATGATTAAATTTAACAGTTGTATAACTATAGATATGTAAACTATGGTTCTATTGTACCTTGAGGTGTATGAACGACAGTTAGGCGCCTGACACCTCCTTTCTGTGGGGACAATTGTCTGTCAAGCAAAGACAGTGGCAAGGGTGGGGATCTAGCCTCACTTCTAGGTGTCACATTTAGAATAGGCCTTACATAACGTGGAGGAGGAGCACCACAAATATTTTCTTTCTTCTTATCTGAAATAGAAAATTTGTACATATGTTTGTTTAAAGTTTCTTAGTTTTAAAATGTGTTATATAATAAAGTTTTCAATTTTCGTGTGTTAGAATGTTTATAGTGTTTCAATTTGTTTTAAATTAGAATGGACATGAAAGTGATATGGTACACCTAATTATTCTTTCATGTCTCATATTGATGATGAACTTTGCATAGAATTTATAATGTAAAAGAATAACTAAATTATATACCAGTAAGAAACAGTATGGACATGAAAGTGATCACTATGGTACACTGAAACCTAATTATTCTTTCATGTCTCATATTGATGATGAACTTTGCATAGAATTTTTAATTTAAAAGAATAACAAAATTATATACCAGTAAGAAACAGTATGGACATGAAAGTGATCACTATGGTACACTGAAGCCTAATTATAATTTCAGTTCTCATATTGATGATGAACTTTGCATAGAATTTATAATTTAAAAGAATAACAATTTTATAAACTTACATGTCCTTAAAAGGCTCCTAATAGATTGGTAATATAGTGGTTCTCGACGTTTAACATCACTGTATCGTCTCAAACATTGACGCCTGGTCCTTTTAATTTTTGATACACGATACATTCTGCGTATCATTTCATAAATAGTTTTGTCCCTTTAATCTTAAATGACCCCCCGGACACCCCCTAAGCGTTTGGGAAAATATCTATCCATTACATACACTAGAATTATCATTTCCCCAGATGTGAAAGGTGCAATTCTCTTCATCCTCCCTGGTCCCATAGCAACTTTCTAGATGGGTGTGTCAAATCCCAAAATGTTCTCAATATCGCGTTATTCACTGTCTCTATGCAACATTATTGTATATTTGCTAAATTGTTAGAATTCTTTGGATACAATTATAAAAAAGTTGTATTATTTATTGCCATTCTCAAGTAATGATAAATGTAAATGAAGTTTGATGTATTTATTTTATTGTGTAATATAGTTATCAATAGTGTAGTGTAGGTTTTTTTTGTTATGTAGGACAGTCATATAATTATAGATCTTTATGATTATTTGGTTTATATAGTTATTGTGCAATATGTTGGTTTTAAATAAAAATTTAAGTTTTATTAAAAAACAATATCCAATGTGACCGTTTATTATAATTTCTTAACTTATAAAAATAAAAACAAATAAAAAATCACACAAGTATATGATGAAAAAAAAAAGATTTTATTCAGAAAATGAAAATTTAGTTTTTTATTCAAAAGACCAAAAAATAGAAGTCCTGTGATTACAATCTTTTGATGAAATCAATCCTTAAAATAGTTCTCTGCGACATAATTTTTGGCATTAATGGCCTGTCTTGTTGGTGCATCATTACAGATGACCTCAGGGAAGTTCTCAAATGATATTTCTTCTTCATTATCAATTTCAATTCCTCTTCTTATTGCAATGTTATGGAGAATGCAGCATACAAGAATAATTTTTGCAACCTTCTCGGGAGCATACTGCATGACACCACCTGAGTGGTCAAGACAACGAAAGCGCATTTTTAACAATCCAAATGCTCTCTCGATGATTCCTCGGGTGGATCTGTGTGCCTCGTTGAATTTCACCTCACATCTTCTTCGAGGATTGTTATAGGGTGTGAATAACCATTCTCTACTGAAATAACCAACGTCCCCTATGAAAAAAATAAAAAAGGATTAACATTTCAAAGATGATAAAGACGATAATTTCAATGAGAATTAACTATGTTTTTTAGTTAAATCTATCATCACAATGCATGACATAAACTACGTTTGACAATTATAATAATACTGTAACATAACATCCAAAAAAATAATTACCTAACAGCCATCCTTCAGGCATCTCTCCCTCCTCAAACTTCCGATATAACCCAGACTGACGCAAGATATACGAATCATGGCAGGATCCAGGGAAGTTGGAACGGACACTGATTATTTTCATGTTATGGTCACACACCATCTGAACATTGAGGGAATGGTACTGTTTTCTGTTCCGGAAAACTTCCTCACGTTCTCGGGATGGTTTGACTGCAACATGGGTGCAATCGATGGCTCCAAGTACATTGGGCATTCCGGCCATTCTATAAAAATTAGACTTCACAGATTGCCACTCTTCTGGAGTCGCTGGAAGGCACACGTACCTTGGAAAGACGACCATCAAAGCATCAATAACTTTGGTTAGGTGCCTCGAAAAAGCAGACTGGCTGATGCCAATTATAACGCTAGACACAGCTTGGAATGAACCGGTGGCAAAAAAGTGTAAGGCTGCCAACAGTTTTAATAGTCCGGGTATGGCTTGTGAAGGCGCTGTCATAGGTTCCAGGTATTCTGCTATTTCATTGTAAAGTTCCATAATAGCTTCTCTGTCCAAACGGAATCTCTGGATAATCTCTCGATCAGAAATGTCTTCCAAACCCATACGTGGAAGGAAAACTCTAGGGACTCTGATTCTTCTACCTCTCCTTCTTTGCAAGTTGTCAACCGGTGCCTGTATAGCCCTTCTTCCTCGTAATTGAATTAATCGGAAAAGAAACATGTGTAAAAGTGTCTCCATCTTCATTCAGTGATCCAAAAACCAATAATGAAACAATTGTAGTCTAGTCCTTTCACTTAAGTACTTCAACCTGGCG